>NW_021621483.1:4799-6093 GCF_004785775.1 Grammomys surdaster
AAGGTCATGGATCAAAGGGCTGTCTAGGCTCTGATCAGTCCACATTGCCCTGCCCTACCCCCGACTCACCTGAAGAAGCCAAGGACACCTAGGCGGTACTGGATAGTGACCACTACCACATCTTCAGTGGCTGCCAGCATGGATCCATCATAAATGGAAGCCATGCCTACAGTGAGTGCACCACCATGGATCCACACCATAACCTGAAGAAGTCAAAAGAAATGCCAGGAGGCTTCTATCCAGCATAAATTCAAGTGGGACTGCCTGCTAGATTATCAACTGCTTTGCATTTATATAGCTATATGCACACATAGGACTCCTCAGCATCTTAGACCCAGGATGCAGATGAGGAACTACAACCTCTGCAGAATATTTCCAAGCATCACTGTAGTACCAGGAATCTCAGTCTAGAGTAATGTCACTATCACTCTTAGTCTCCTCAAAAGTGTAGAAGGGTGTCTCCATAAGCATTGTTTCCCCTGATTATAAACCAAAATGATTGCCAAATCTCATTGGTACAAACAATATCCCAAACCTGAAAATTTGGCTTATTTCAGTATTCAGCCATTAGACACCTGACTGTATCTTTAGGTCTGAAGTTGGTTGAGAAAGCCCAGAGTTAGTTCCTGAAACACAACCTCCGGTCTCCCAGTGTTCTATTGCTCAGTGTCCCATACCTAGGGTTCAGCTGCCAATCATGGATAAAAAGACCTTCTTGAACCCACTAGGGTCTAAACTGTAGCAAAACTCAGTTGTTTTGTGCTCTCTAATCTTCCTAAGAGAGAAACTTCTACTACCACCCAATTGACCATGACTCATCTCTCACAGGCAGGTTAGAACCCTCATGGGCGTGGGTTGGTGTGTAGATGTTGAGATACAGGCAGTCCTCAGACATAGAGCTGGAAGGCATGATCGATTTCATCATCTTCAGGTTCTCTGAACCCATCAAATAGTCATTTTGTAGACACCTGATGACAATGGCCGACAGTTAATACAAGGAATGAGTGCTGGTCAATATCAGGTCTTAGTCTGGGTTGACTCTCAGCCACTTTTAGCTGCTTCCCTCCCAGATGTCCTGCTAACGCATGGTTCTTTCTACAGAGTTAGTTCCCAGAACACAACGTCTGACCTCCCAGTGCTCCATTGCTCAGTGTCCCATACCTAGGGTTCAGCTACCAATCATGGATAGGTCTTCTTAAACCCATTAGGGTCTACACTGTAGCAGAACTCAGTTGTTTTATGCTTTCTAATCTTCCTAAGATTTCCTTTTCCTACTGAGGTAAAGGCCACAGGC
>NW_021621483.1:6103-7642 GCF_004785775.1 Grammomys surdaster
AGAGAGAGAGAGAGAGAGAGAGAGAGAGATCGCTCAGAATGTGAACATTACAGTGATCTTAGGTTAGGTTCTACATGAACCCCTCCACATGTGTCCTGGCTATTTCACTGAAACACTGCAATGCTGGCACTTTGCAAGTCACATTCCTTATTTGTAACTGCCTGGCTGCCCCACGTTCGGGGGTCACCCTATATCTGCCCGAGCTGCTGCTTCAATCTGTGGGTCAGGGTCTAGCAAGAGAGAGAGTGGAGACAGAGGGACTAGAGACCCAAAGAATGGAGATGAGACAGAGTCTGGTCTAGTCTCTCCTCAAGTCTCTTCTTTTATCTCTCCTTTACTGAAAGGAAATCCTGGTTATATATAAGCATAAGCAGGGGAACACAGCTGAAGACACTTTACCACGTGCATCTTGCAGCTGGGGTCATTAAACAACAAAACAAGATATGTGAGAAAAACATTTATCAGAGTGTGCTCAGCTGTTGTAGGCTGTTGAAAACAAGTCTCTTGTCAGGGCATATGGCTCCAAATGGCTGCAAAGATGATAGCCGCTTTCTGCTCAGAGTCGGCTCCCAACTCTTATTCACTCCACCTCTGTAGTATGCGTTTCCTCTTTTAGCCAGCTCCTGCTGGGGTCAACTTTCATAGTTCTTTATCCACTTGCACTTGAGCACTTTTAATTTTTTCCCATTTCTTGCTTTATTGTGCTTGTTGTTTATATGCATGTGTGAATGCCATGGCACACGTGTGAAATGCAACTTCCGCCAGTCAGGTCTTTCTGCTGTGTGGATTTGGGGGACCCACTTCAGGTCTCCCGTCTTTTGAAAGTGCCTTTGCACATCGTGCCATCTTCTGAACTCCACTTAACAAACATTTAATCGGGTCCTGTTCATCCAACACTGAGCTCTCAGTGTCTGAGCTCTCACAGTCTATGATAAAGCCAAAGGTACAGGTCTATACTGGGAGTTTAATAATCACACAGAACCCTGGCAGAACACACCAAAGACTACAGGATTAAGAGCTTCCACAATGCCCAACTGATCTCTCAGAGGACGTGATAAAAGGATCCAAGTAAGCCTGTAGTCTGAGAATTTGCCTTCGCTCTGTATATCCTGATCCTGATAATCTATGGACCTAGCACTGCAGAACTACATCCTTAAGGCTTTTCTGTCTCTCCAATCATGACACAGCCAAGCCTTTCTCTATTAACACTTGCTATTGTTTTAATGGAGTGACTGCAATGCACTCCTGTCCAGTCTGTTGTCCCAGCCCTCACTGCCTACTCCTCTCTCTCCTCTCAGTTCCTTGAGCAAAGGAACAGATGGGCTGTAGGACTGTGAGGTCATCTTCAGTCCCTCCTTTCTTAGAGTCAAGGAATCAGCATTTTCAAGTTTCCAGGGTTTCCCGGTGCTTCCTCTTAATACAAGACTTTCTCATCTCGGCTGGTGTAGTGATTTGAAAGAGGATGGCCTCTACAGACTCATGTATTTGAAGGTTTGCTTTCATGTTGGTGGACTGTTTCAGAGGAATTAGGAGGTGTGC
>NW_021621484.1:0-7714 GCF_004785775.1 Grammomys surdaster
ACCTCTGAACATGTAAGCCAGCCCCAATTAAATGTTGGCTTTATAAGAGTAGCCTTGGCCAGGCGGTGGTGGCACACAACTTTAATCCCAACACTTGGGAGGCAGAGGCAGGCAGATTTCTGAGTTCAAGGCCAGCCTGGTCTACAGAGTGAGTTTCAGGACAGCCATGGCTACACAGAGAACCCCTGTCTCAAAAACCAAAAAAAGAGTAGCCTTGGTCATGGTTTCTATTCACAGTAAGTAAACCCTAAGTAAGACCCATATATAATGCATTTCAGCCATTCCCTCTCCAACCTACCTCTTTCACCTCCCTTAAAATCCCTTCAAATATGCTTCTTTACAAGTCTCTTTCTCACATTCACATCTTGTGACCCACAGAATTTAAACAAGGCTGTCTGTAGGATCCTGGGTTTCAATCTTTCCACTGGAGCCAAATCAATTCTGGCCTCTCTCCCATGATCTGCCAGTATCCAAAAGTTCAGTAGAATAAGAGATGGGCTCATCAAGATCCGCTATTCTTTACTGTGCTGATGAGGAATCCACTCTTGTGCTAGTAGTTGTAGTGTTGGGAGAAAGACCATGGTTGCCTTGGCTGTGTATGACCACAATGTTGCATTTCCATTCCTTTTTCTCATCTTCTGGCTCTTGGACTTATTCTTCCCATATTCCCCAATGCTCTGAGCTGCAGAGTGTGTTGTACAGGTTTCCTGTTTGGAGTTAAGTACTTGGGTGTTCCTTAGCCTCATACCATGAGAAGACATGATTCTCTGCAGTCATCACAGTTCACAGCATAGGGAACGTCTCATCAGATGAGAGTTTGGAATCACATCTTTTTAAACAACTGTCAAAAATTCCTCTCCAGGAACTAAGAACTTCTAATATCATAAGCTGTAAAAACTGCACATAGGTAATTGTTAAGAGGATAATCATTATACAAGCTAAGGACAGGTGACTCTCCCGGAAGAAGTCTCACAATGAGAAATCAATGACCTGGATCCCCAAGAACACGTTACCAGGGCTGGAGTGATGGCTCAGCGGTTAAGAACACTCACTGCTCTTGCAAAGGACCTGAGTTCAATTCCCAGCAACCACATGGTGGCTCACAACCATCTGTAATAGAATCTGATGCCCTCTTCTGGTGTGTCTGAAGACAACTACAGTGTACTCATACATAAAATAAATAATTCTAGAAATAGAATGAAAAAAACAGCACATCTGTAATCCAACACACACAAAGCTAACGTCAAAGTTTGTTTATTTACAGTTCTTTCTTTTATGACTCATAAGTTCAACACATCATTAAAAATTTCTCCTGTTTATTTAAATGACAGTAGTCATGATGTGCTTACTTTTTTTTTTTAAAGATATTATGCCAATCAATTGAAAATAGTTGAGTCAGGCACCTTAGCTAATGTCAAAAACATTTCAGAGATGTGAAGCTACCATATGCACTTAAAGGAATACAGGACAAAGGCCTAATAAACTTGTAGAGTTGACAGGGTCACACTATGATCCAACTCTGTAGATTTCAAGCTCTCATTCACTTTTAAATCTGTAATGCTGTTCTCTTCAAAAGGCAAAAGCATAGATCAAGGATTGTCACTCCTGAAGTAGAAAATTCCAGCTTCCTATTGACACACAAATATTCCAAGGAGATAAAAGTTTTGACAGCATTTTGCTGACTAAGGAGACAGTCATGCACAAGAACAGAAACATGGAATTCTACACCTGGGACCAGAGGAGATCAAGAGTTTCAGTGAACTCCTGTCTGATTCTGTGTGGGGCTGTGGAATCCTGGGTGTTCGGCCACACCCCCAGAACCCAGAGACCTAACATACCTAAAGCCCCGCCCTTCTCTCCTGCTTCCAATATAAGCAAACCCCTTCCGACATTTCTTGGGAGAGTTTTTTCACCATCTGAACCCACCATCATGCCAAAATCTGTCCACGTGCCCCTTTTAACTCTGGACTCTTTGTGTAAGTCAAGACTCCTATGTGCCCCTGTCCGCATGGGGTAGGGGAGGGAGAAAAGCCTTTTCCGCCCACCCCGGTGCTCTCTGAACTCCAGCCGTGGGACACTTTCTCCTGACAACAGAGGCCCGTGCACTGCCTCCCTGGGGCCGCTGGCCTGTGTCGTGTCCCACATGCCTGGCGTCTGAGCTCCCCATGCGGTTGCCAAGGAACTGTGTGCAGGTGAGACCGAATAGTCAACACAGAATGCTGAGAGCCGAGGGTCCCAGGATGGCACTCGGTTCATTGGTTCATCCCGTCCGCTCCTGCCTGCCTGGCCGCCCATGCCCCCACTCGAACATTGCCCAACAATCCTGTACTAACTAAGATTGAAGAGAAAACCACAGCTGCGTAGCTACAGGACATCCCCAGCAGCACAGATTGAGCCTGTGGTAGCAGTGAACTTGACACAGCTTAGGACAGGAACTGCTGCTAAGAATTCTGCATCAGCTACAATTTCTGCTTGTGTCTCTCCATCCCTCTGACTCTCAGTTCCTTTGTATCTCTTAGGATTTAGCAGTTCACAAATCCACAGAAAGAGCAGATTTCTTGCTCTTGAGAGGACAGTCTGTGAGGAGGAAATCTGTGGCTGGCCTCCTCATCTTTCTCTTTCCCATCAATGTTTTCCTGATCAAAAACTGGTAGGAAAGTTGTAAGTTGTATTAGAAAGAGGGCAGGCCACACTGAGGAAGAGAAGTTTTTTATCAGCAATTCAAAATGAAAATCTGCAGCATTATTATTCTTAGTCATATCATTTTTATTTTTTAAACATCCATAAAGGATTTCACATGTCAGCATATTTTCTTCTAAGCTGTATATGAAATTCATAGCAATGAAAACAATAGTAGAAAGTGAAGTTATTGCAAGATTAAATCAATGCACATTAATTTTATTAAAAATTGTGTTTTCATTTTAAAAGCCTTAGACTAAAGGGAGATTTCCTATTCTGAAATATGTGTTTGTTTCATGGCAGGGCATAGATCCTCATAGGACATTTTATGCACTCACACACATACACACACACACACACCAAAGAAATACTTTTCATGCATACAGACCACTTTCGTTCAAATAGTGACTTAGTTATATTCACAGTATACTTTGGAGAATTAATAGAAGAGTTAATTTGAAAAAGTATAAAACATGTATTTCCATGGTTAAGAAATCTGGTATAAGGGCTCTTTTAATTTTCAATGAATAGCAAATTGGACTAAATTTGTAAGAGATTTTTTTATTGTCATGTAAATACATAGAGACAGGAAGTAAACAGGATGAAAAAAAGTAATATTCTCAGTGAATTCTCTCATGAGAGGAGGTTGCAGATCAACTAGAACCAGTGTTGCAGAATGTCATGAACCACCCAGTAAGTGTGAGTGCTGTAACTGAGCCAGTGTCCTCTGGAGAAGCAGTAGTTGCTGTTTGTCTCCGAGCCACCACTCCAGAATAATAGAACATACATTGAATAGAAGAAGATTCCCTTGAAATAATGTAAAATACTGTTATTTTTAGATGCATGTCCCAACACTGCTTAGATTCACAACAAGAAATGTGCTCTGGGCCTTCCCAAGTTTTTATTTAGTGATGCAGAATGGGTAAATGAGTACTTTTGATTTCTTGAGGACTTAGAGATCTTACTAGGTTTGTTTTTATAGTTTAGTTGGAAAAACTATCTGTCATTCATATACGATGAAACTGTTTATCCCTTGTCCTTCAGGAAACAGTGCTTGAATATACTGTTGCTAATACAACTTTGGTATCAATTTTGAAATAAGTCATTTGTACATAGATTTCTTCTTGCAGTACTTTCACTATGTTAATAATGTCAATATTTCTCTCAATATTTGTTTGTCAAAAGATGTCTTATTGTTTTTGTTGGTAAATCTCATTAGTTGGTTTTCAAATTATTTTTATTAGGTTCACCTGAAAAACCCATGGGTTCCCATAGAAGTTGCTTCCACATTCTTTCTTCCCCACCTCTTCAATTACTTTCTGATTCCTTCACCTCAAAACACAAGGCCAAGTATATTCTGCACAGCTGAGCCTTGGATGTTTCCAGATACTCATAGTTGTGCCCAAACTCATTCCTTCAACAAAACATTCTTCTCAAACATGCCTACAAGTGGTCACGTCCTCCTTTTATTCATCTGGTACTAAAACCACATACGGGATCAGTCTCTCTGCATCATCTCATCTGACTGGTCTGGTTTGTTTGTTGCTGGCTTCTGCCAGGCAACAAGTTTGACTCCAAATTTTACAGTGTCACTCTTCTCCCCCTGTTTTAATAATTCATTTCTGGTCTTCTATTTTTGTAAGCACCTCACTGGTTACTGAAGCCTGCTTCACCTCTTGGAAAAACATCAAACATCTCTCTCTGGCTTCTGGATCCTGCCACAGCCTCTAGGGTCCTGAACAAAGGGACAAGTTAGACAGTTACTTGTCTCCCTGTGTTGGAAACCTCTTCTTCCACAGAAGTGTCTTCCAGTCCATCTTTTTAATAGAGTTCTCCTCTACCTGCTCTGACTGCTGGTCTCTTCTCCTCTAGTGTTAAGTATCGATTCAGAACTTCCTATTCTCCTTACTAGTACTACCAAAGCCACACTGGCATACCAGGAACCCTTGTAGTCCTGCCCATTTAACATGAATAGAGACGACACTCCTCTGTGACTTGTGACACTTCTCTCCTACAAGTCTCTTACTCTTCTTGGGGCTGCCCTAGATATAAATTCTAGACATCATGTCACTTATATTTCTCAAATCTTTTTCTCAGCTAATTCATGGAGCTTTGACTTCCTTCCTTCTAGGAGCTGGAGCCCTGCAGCTTCCTTCTGCCCTCTTGGACAAGTGACTATTTCCTTGCCTCTTCCTCCTCTTCCTCAGAGCTACCTGATTCATCTTCACCTGAGCCTAAGTATTAAAACCCTGTGCTCTACATCTCTTGCTACAAATTGTCTGCTATGGGCCATATTTTCTCAGTGCCCTCCTAGACTTCTAGTATAAGGGAATCATCACTGGGTTGGAGGTTGTTTATTTTTCTAAACTGTTCCCTCTCAGCTCCATTTAGAAGCCCAAGAGATTCCTTAGATGACCTTAAACTTTATTTCTACCCTTACCTCACCCACTTCTCACAGCTGTTTTGTCTCTTCCTTTATGCCCTTGTGGTCACGGTATGACTATCTCTTCCTCCCTGGAATCAGAAGATCCTAAAACCTCACTTTCTTTGATAAAACACTTGGCCTAATCACAGCTCACTTAAAGGCTCTGGACACCATACTCGGTTATCTCCCTTTAAGGAAGCCACTATGAATAGAGTGAACATCATTATTGAAGCTGATTTTTGTTGTGGGAGAGTGCAGTTATATTTGGTTCTATTGTATCATTCTGGCTTATCTTGCTTCTAGTTTCTGGTCAACCAGTCAGTGTAAGTTACAGCCTCCTTCTTCTTTCATGTGCCTCCAATTAAACCAGTCACTAATTGGCTACCACCACAAGTGTGCTACTATTGACCCAGCACATCTTGCAAGGAGGAAACATTATAGGCTGAAGGTTTTATTCCAGGATTGTTTTCCCCTCCCTTCACTTCTCCATAAATTTCCCAACCTACCATGGCAACAAGATTCACTCCTCTCCCATCCCCTTCAAAAAAATAGCAAGCCTCTTCTGGATATTCACTGAACAAGACATAATATGTGAAAATTCTAACAGGCATAATTACTCATATCAAAGCTAGGCAAGGTAATTAAGTAGGAGGACAACCATGGGAAGGTTAGCCAAAGAGTCAGTCTCAGTCTCTCAGTCTCTCTCTCTCTCTCTCTTTCTCTCTCTCTCTCTCTCTCTCTCCCTCTCATGCACACAGTGTATCTATCCAGTATGACTCCTTTCATGCATTACAAGGTGAGGCTGATATGCACAGGTTTAATCAAGTTGAATATCTTCATAGGGGTTCACTCCAATTTGTGTTTTTAATGCCTTTGAAGAACCCCAAAATGTGCAAAGGATTTACACATATTAGTTATATTCATAGGGTTTTCTCCATGTATGTGATCGTTTATGCCTTTCAAGATGATAGTGGTATGTGAAGTCTTTACAGTACTGGTGAACTTGCTAACGTTTCTCTCCAGTATGTGTTCTTTTATAACTCTGAATATTACTTTTATGTGTAAAGGCTTTACCACACTGTTTACATTCATAGGGCTTCTCTGCAGTATGTGTTCTTTTATGACTATGAAGATAACTGCTCCACGCAAAGGCTTTACCACATTGTTTACATTCATAGGGCTTCTCTCCAGTCTGTGTTCTTTTATAATTCTGAAGATGAATGTTCTGTGAAAAGGCTTTACCACATTGTTTACATTCATAGGGCTTTTCTCCAGTATGTATTCTTTTATGATTCTGAAGATGAATGTTCTGTGCAAAGGCTTTACCACATTGTTTACATTCATAGGGCTTCTCTCCACTATGTGTTCTTTTATGATTCTGAAGAACACTGTTATGTGCAAAGGCTTTACCACACTGTTTACATTCATATGGTTTCTCTCCAGTATGTGTTCTTTTATGATTCTGAAGATGACTGTTCCGTGCAAAGGCTTTACCACATTGTTTACATTCATAGGGCTTCTCTCCAGTATGTGTTCTTTTATGATTCTGAAGAACACTGTTATGTGCAAAGGCTTTACCACACTGTTTACATTCATAGGGCTTCTCTCCAGTATGTGTTCTTTTATGATTCTGAAGAACACTGTTATGTGCAAAGGCTTTACCACACTGTTCACATTCATAGGGCTTCTCTCCAGTATGTGTTCTTTTATGATTCTGAAGAACACTGTTATGTACAAAGTCTTTACCAAATTGTTTACATTCATAGGGCTTCTCTCCAGTATGTGTTCTTTTAGGACTTTGCAGATGTCTGTGGCATGCAAAGGCTTCATCACGTGTGTTACAATCACAGGGTTTCTCTCCTGTGTTTCTTCTCCTATGCATTTCAAGACCACTCTCATATACAAAGGCTCCAGTAAGCATTCTTTTATGTATCTGAGGATGACTGTGACTTGAAAACACTTCATTACATTGGACAGTTTGATAGGTTTTCTCTCCAGTGTGAATTCTTTCTTCCCTTTGAAGATGCCTGTGACATACAAAATCTTGATCACTTTGCATATATTTAGAAATTTTATCTACAGTATAAATTCTTCCATGCCTGTGTATGTGATTGGCCCTTTTGGAAGTTTTACCCCATTTATTATATTACTGAATATTTTTATATGTATGAATCACTTTTACAGTGTTTTCTAAATGTAATGAGAAATCAGATATAACAGGGTTTCATCATTTTGTTTATGTCCATGGTGTTCTCCTTTATTATGGGTCCCATTACATCTTTAAGGATATCTGTTATTGTAAAAGTATTTATTTCATGGCTCACATTCATAGCAATCTTTTCTCATATGTTTTTTTAAAAAATATATTTAAGAAACCGTGAAAGAACTCACAGCTTTTAAACAATGACTGCAGCCAGGCAGTGATGGCGGATATCTTTAATCCCTGCACATGGAAGGCAGAGGCAGGTGGATTTCTGAGTTCAAGGCCAGCCTGGTCTACAGAGTGACTTCCAGGACAGCCAGGGCTATACAGAGAAATCCTGTATTGAAAAACTAAAAAAACAAAGAAAAGAAAAAGAAAAGAAAATCATATCAAGTTCAACAAATCTA
>NW_021621485.1:0-2844 GCF_004785775.1 Grammomys surdaster
CACATCAAACTTCCAACAATATTCTTCAGAGAATTTGAATTACATTCATTATTTGAAAGCATTTTTCAAACTTTAAGATCTTAGGTTAAGTAATACTAAGCAGTAGTGATTAATTCCTACTATTGGAGACAATTGCTCTGTAGTCTTGTCAAACTATGTTTTATGTTGATGAGTCTTAGGAATCTCCTGGTCTAGTTTAAGATTTGATAAAAGATTGGCTAATTATTCTTTGGTAATAAGTCTTTCCTTTGAAAATAATATTAGCTGTTTTGTTGTTGTCGTTGTTGTAGTTTTTGGTTTTGTTGTTTTACTCTTCAATCGTACAGACCAGAATTCTACTGACATTTAATGAATTAAATTATTGACATTGTCTGCCACTAGATCATTGGCAGGGTGGAAGTTGTGTCTCATGTGCCTCAGTAGGAGGCAGAGAAGAGAGAGGGAATGTGTAAGCTCAGTGCTGTGGTCTGAGAACATCTGAACAATGAAGAGTATAACACAGGACTGAAGGAGCTGAAGGGATTCTCAACCCCATAGGAAGAACAGGAATATTAATCAACCAGAACACACACACACCCACACACACACACTGAGCTCCCAGGGACTAAAGCACCAACAAAAAAGGACACATGGAAGAACTCATGACTCCAGCCTATTATGTAGCAGAAGATGCTCTTGTGGGATATCAATAGGATTGGCCTTTGGTCCTGTGAAGGCTTGATGATACCCCAGTGTAGAAGAGTGGCAGGAAGGGTAGGCTGGCATGGGTGGGAAGGTGGGAAAACCCTCATAGAATCAGGGGAAGTACAGATAGTATATGGGGATTTGTTGGTGGGTGGGAAAACTGGAATGGGGATAATATTTGAAATGTAAATTAAGAAAGTATCTAAGAGGGAAAAAAGATACTAAAGCACCCTGTAAAAAGCAATCCTGAAATGACCTTGTACTGTGTAGGGCTAGATTGGAATCAGTGGTGGGAAGCAAGTTGCAGACAAGAAACCCTGCCTGTTACAATGAATTGTGGTTAGAAATGAGCCTTAGACAGAAATCTTCTGAATGGGGCAACATAGGCAGGTGCAGGCAAGGAGAAATCGGGAGACAACCATCAGTCCTGAGCCAGGCAGCCCAGACAGAGTTCTAGCCTGAGAGGCTCATCAGTCTGTCTGAAGGTCCAGCAACAACCACAAGGGGGCCCCAGCTGAAGAGGAGGACCAGAGAGCTGACACTATTACTGTGGCTATAGAGTGTTCACAAAAAGGGGTCTATCATGACTACCCTCTGAAAGACCAGACAAGCACCCAGAAGTCTCATTTGCAAATATTTACACTCAACCAGTGACCAGATGCTGCTGACCCCTGTAGTTGACTTAGTGAATAGCTGGAAGAAGCTGAGGAGTAGGGTAACCTTGTAGGAGGACCAGCAGTCTAAAATAACCTGGGCCACAGGGATCTCTGAGACACTGGACCACCAACTGACCAGTATAAACATGCTGATGTGAGGCCTCCAACACATATACAGAAAGTGGACTGCCAGGTCTGGATTCACTCAGAGAAGATGCACCTAACCCTCAAATGACTCCAAAGAAAGGGGAGGTTGGGTGGAGTAGGTGTTTGAGAGGGTAGTCAGGGACCTTTCGGGGAGACAGATGGGGAGCAGAACAATATGTTAAAACATCAGAGGGTGAACATGTAGAGGGACAAAAAATGGAGTGTAAAAGAAATGTTAACTAAAATTTTTAAAAAAGAGTCAAGAGTTACAAATCAAATTTTTATTCATAAGAAATCAATTTTACAAAACAAGTTTTAATATGAAGGTTAATATAAACTGTGCAAATCATTAGAAAAATCAAAATCAATAACAAGAACATCTAATAATATCTCAATAACATAAGAAAAAACAAAACCATGCAAAAGAAAATTGCAAGGAAAACTCTAAAAGAAAAAAATTGTGAGGTGACATTCCCTCACTGCACATTTAGCAGCACAGACAAACAGCCAATTTCACCTCTTGAGCACTTGCTGGTACTGCAGACACCTCAGTTCTCTCTAAAGGGGTCACACAGGAAAGAGAAAAAGACCCCAAATCAACGGATGAAAACAACTAAATCATGTTAAAAGTAACATTTCAGTTAGGAAGTGTGTTTGGTTTACAGCAGAAACACTTGTATAACCCGGCCATGTATCTTTCATGGTTTCATATGGAAAGTCCAAGTAAGTTGCTAGATTCCAGCAGAAAAGCACATTAGAAAGTATTGAACAACCCTAATGTAAAGATAAGCGCAATTCAGCACATTCTTACTTGCAGAGCTAAAGGCAAGTACAACACAGCTGAAAACACCTAAATCATGTTACATGTGACATTTCAGTTAGGAAGTGTGTTTGGTTTACAGCAGAAACATTTGTACCACACGGCCATTTATCTTTCATGGTTTCATATGAAATGTCCAAGTAAGTTGCTAGATTCCAGAAGAAAAGCACATTAGAAAGTATTGAACAACACTAATGTAAAGATAAGCGCAATTCAGCACATTCTTACTTGCAAAGGTAAAGGCAAGTACAACAGAGCTGAAAACCCCTAAATCATGTTACATGTGACATTTCAGTTAGGAAGTGTGTTTGGTTTACAGCAGAAACACTTGTAACACCAGGCAATGTATCTTACATGGTTTCATACGGAATGTCCAAGTAAGTTGATAGATTCCAGCAGAAAAGCACATTAGAACGTATTGAACAACCCTAATGTAAAAAAGAGCAAAATTCAGCACATTCTTACTTGCAGAGTTAAAGGCATGTACAACAGAGCTGAAAACACCTAAATCATGTTACATGTGACATTTCAGTTAGG
>NW_021621486.1:0-463 GCF_004785775.1 Grammomys surdaster
CTTATTTAATGATGTCTACATTGGAACATGTTATTTCGGGCAATCTGAACCATGGTCCCTGACTATGGTCACTCCTATGTGTCTCAGGACAAGTGATCTCTTATCCCCTTTGAGACGTGGGCTGTGCTTCCTGCTGACACTGACACCTTCTTCACCACATGTTAGCTTCATGTGAAACACTATTCATGAGTGATAACGCCTGCCTTTTCTTCTAGATAACTAGATAACTTCCATCTCTTACGTGAGAGGAAAGGACAAGGGTGATTATAAACTCAGCCCTCTACCTGATGACCTTGTAATCTGCAAATGACATTAGATAAGTTTCTTGGGAGTGACTCACAGGGAAGAAGTTAAATGTTGTGCTTAGACAGAGGCCTTTTTCAAACCGAAGAACAAATCTAATGTAGGGAAGCTGGGAGGTGCTCATTGAATCTTGCTTTATACTACACACCATGTAATGCTA
>NW_021621486.1:473-1133 GCF_004785775.1 Grammomys surdaster
AAACTACTTCAACAGCACAGGATTTAAAGTCCACCCTGAGGAAAAGGAAGGCAATCTCTCCCCTAGAAAACAGTTTGATGCGTGCAGACCCTTCCTGAGCAGAGTGATTTTCTGGCTGGATTAGGATCCACACTCATTTCCATAGAGTAAAGCCTGCCTGATTTGATCTCCAGTGCAGTGCTGTCTACATAATTACAGGTTTAAAGGGATTCTCTCACTGAGCTGAGGGTATCTGCTTACAGAGGAATGCTGGCCCTCAGATGCTCTCCACCCCCACCCCATGCTGCAGTTCAATATGGCCGGCTGTCTTGTGGTTCACTAAGATGATTTTTTTCTGCCCTAGTTAGCACTCCTAGAGGCTGAGGGTGGGAGTGGGTTTGGGGGTGACAGTGGTTAATAGCTCATGTCCTCTGGCAGAATTTGTTCTTCCCAAGTAGGAGAGGAAAGTCCTCAGAAGTGACTTGGAGCAATGCACATTTCTGGTCACACTCCCTAGGTACACACGAAAACAGTGGAGTCATGGCTTCATAGACCATGACACATCCCGTGTTCCCACGTGACATCTTCTTCTGGTCTGTCTTTTAAAGACAGTTATGGTCTCCTTGTGCTTCCCCAGCTGTGAGCTCTTAAAACTTTCTAGGCTTTTCTGTGACTCACTCT
>NW_021621486.1:1143-2892 GCF_004785775.1 Grammomys surdaster
AAAGCTGGACAGGCAACCCAGTAGGAGGGATGGAGAGAAAATACTGGAAGAGATGACTGGAATTGTGTGTATGTGTGTGTGTAAGTGTGTAATGTGGAAACTAAGTGCAGAAAAACTCCCTGGAATCTACCAAGGATGACCCCAGAGATGACTCTTAGTAATGGTGGCATACTGAGCCTGACACACTCTTTCTTTGGAAGAGGCTTCTACTCCAGCTCAGGGCAGCGGAACAGGTGGGGGTCGTAAGGAGTAAGGCAGCCTCCCGGAGCACATAGGAACCTCTGACTTGTCTGAAGAGTGCATGCACTACACTGGGAACTGCTATGTTCTATTGACAACTGGCCACCATGATGAACATTCCTTATTACCATTTGTCTGGAATCTTCCTTATAATTTAGAGAGATCGTTGAACAGTTAGGGTTAAGTATTAAAGAGTCTACGTATTTCCGGAAATTTTGAGAATCTGACCTATAGGGAAATGGTACTATTAAATTTTTTGTACATTGAAAAAATGTACTAAAATATATCACTAACAAACTCTTACTCTATCTAGAGAAATTTTTGCCTGTTTTAAGTCTGCTAGAAATGCCTTGGGACCAAGCTACTTCGATTCTGCGGCTAAGTATCAGCGGCCTGTTTTGGCGCCCTCTGATGACATACATGGGTAACTGCAGCACTTTTTGTTAAAACTATTAACTGTAAACCGCGAGGGTAACAGAGTTCACTATATGGACACACAGTGAAACTCTGCCCCAAGACACTTCATTTTTTAAAATCCAGGATTCTAAAAATCCTTTAAAAATTCTTTTAATTTAATATACAGTGGGTTTCTCTCAATTTTCCTTATAAAATAATATATTTTGCTAGTTCTTAAAAATGGATAAAAATATATATCACAGAAAAATAATGTAAACATTCTAGAAAAATATCATATGGTGATAAGTAATGATAATTAATTTTTTCATTTATTTAAATAATGAGTAGAAACCAACTAATACTATTTTATTTGCCAGTGCTCTCAGCCACTGAGCCATCTCTCCTGCCCTGCCCTGCCCCTTTTAACTTCACAATGTATTGTGAACCTTTTTCTCTGTATTTAGTAAATGTATAATTGAATCACTTGTCAGTTTCTGGATAATTATCATTTTATTTTTAAATATATATCCCAATATACCAATGTTTACATGCATGCTCTATAGAGCAAGGTCAGCCTTTAAAAATATCAAATTTTAGTGTTCAGGGCCTGGGGAGATGGCTCAATAAAACATTTATCACATAAGCATGAGGGGTTTCAGTAGCATGTAGATGCCAGGTTTATTAATGCCTGTCTGCAACCCTTGCACCAGTGACAGAGATAGGAGGATCCCTGGAGGTCTTAGACCAGCCAGTCTAGCCAACCAGTGAGCTTCAGGTTCAGTAAGAGACCCTGTCTTAAACAAAAGGATGGAAAGTGATGGAGGAACACATGACAATTTTTGTTGTTTGGCCTCCACATCCATCATGCATGTAGAGTGGCCATACACACAAACAGAAAGAGAAAAAATAATAATAGGTGCCTAAAGAATATAAGTGCTAAGATTCACATTTTTTTTAATGAAATTTTATCCCCTTTGCTTTGAGACATAATAATGGCTCCCTCCAAAGTTTTGGTTTAATCAACTAACATAATGGTGACCTAGCTAGGCTTTGATATATCTAAGGCAGTGTTTCTCAGCCTGTGGGTCATGACCTCTTTGTGGTGGCATATCA
>NW_021621486.1:2902-4299 GCF_004785775.1 Grammomys surdaster
GCAACTGCAAACCTGAACAAACGTTTCCTTCCCTAAGCAATCTGTCTGGTAGCAACTCTGCCTGGGGGCAACTCACTCTCCAGGCCTAGGTGGCAATCCTAAGGAAGTAAAGAAAGTTTTATCCCTAGCAGTCAGCGTTTGGAAACCCTCCACATCTGTTCTCCTTGGGATATGCTTTCTCAGCTTTGGAGTGCTTAAATCTTATACTTTCTCTTTACCAGAGTTCCTTTTTATGTTTACACCTGTGTTTAGCTGACCATGTGGGTTCTGTCTCTTATTTGAACTCAGACTGCTGGGCCTTTATCTGGCAAGGTGTCATAAGCCTAGTCTGGTAGAAAACCTGGTTCTAGAGGTCTTACTGGGAATGGCATGTTGTGGTACTACCAGAGAAAAACAAGGGCAGGCACTAAGCTCTTCTTTTACGATTTTATTTAACAGGTATGGAATAGTGAGATTTTCACTCCCCTGGTATTACTTTTAAAAAGTCTATCTAGTATTGCCAAGAAGCGCAGGTTTGACCTTCTTAGCCAGCTACATTCGACTGTAGAGGCACCCCGAGCAGCTGCGGGCACTGTCTTACTTAAGGTTTCCAGTGCTGTGGTAAAACCCCAATGCCATAAGCAACATGGGGAGGAAGGGGCTTATTTCAGCGTAGATGTCCATATCATAGTCCATCATCAGGACAGGAGCTCAAGCAGGGCTGGAGCCTGGAAACAGGAGCTGATGTAGAGGCCATGAGGGAGTGCTGGTTGCTGGCGAGCTCCTCATGTTTTGTGTATCCTTGAGCATCAAGACCATCAGCCCAGGGATGGCACTGCCCATAGTAAGCTAGCTCCTCCCATACCAATCAAGAAAATGTCCCACAGGTTTGTACACAGAGCAATCTGTTTGCTGTTCCTTGTTCACAAATGACTCTAGCCTGGGTCAAGTTGACATAGAACTAGGCAGCACTGGTACAGTCTCCTCAGTGGAAGCTGCCTGGCCCTGTCAATCAGAAAAGGGACTCAGTATCACCTGAATTTTAAATATTTACATTGAAAAGAGAATATGCATCAAATCAGATAAATCCAGAAAAAGCTAAACCTGAAAAGCCCAAAGAAATGACATCTCATTTTTCGAGCATTGCCAGGTGGCCGCCTCTTCTCACATGAACCCTGGTGCATTGGCTACGGTTAAGTGTAATAATTTCAAGGTAATTTCTTTGAGGTCCAAGTGAGCTATTTTGCTGAACATTAAGCTGGTGGTCATTTTCCTGGCAGTTAAGAGGCGATAAGAGATTGTGTAATAGAGTCTCATTAAAATTAAAGACTGTGACTCCATGTGCCCCAGGACAACCTTAAGGGGACACTAATTTGTTCAACATTTACCATTAAGTCATTGAAAGCATACCGATGCTG
>NW_021621486.1:4309-6023 GCF_004785775.1 Grammomys surdaster
TGTTATCTGAATGATTCTGTTGTCTGAAGCACTGTAGACTGTCAAGGCCATCAGGTTGAAGTGAGGAAGCCTGGACCACTCTGAAGACAACAAAAAAGAGATCAGATGCTCCTCCTAGGTCTCTATATCTTCATGGCCTGGTTTACTCCTCATTGCCCTGGGAAACCTCAATGCAAACAGCTCCTGTAACCACATAGATAAGAACCCGGGTCCTTCAGTGTATGGCAACTTCTGACCAGCTACTAGACTCAGGAATTACCTGGAGGCAGATCCAATGAGAAGTTACTTTGTCTTCTTATCTAGACTTGGTTTGGGTGTAAGCTGCTCCTGAGTCCTGCTGACTTAGAGAAATACTTAAGGAGGAGAAAGAGGATTAGAAGCTCTTTCATCTGTAACAGAACCTTCAGAACAAGGGAGAGTCAGTGGAGCCTTTGTGGGTAATTGAGTTGGCAATGAGGTTGATCAGGCAGCTGCTTGAACGTGTGACCTGGTGCTTGTCTTATGCTGGAAAAAACTCACTGAATACTGCAGCTAGCCACAGGTGGACAAGCCAAGAGAGAATGAATGACCCTTGGGGGCTAGAAAGAAGATGGACATCATTCTAGAGTAAGGAGAGGTGTGTGATTGTCTCTGCCTTCTCCCTGCCTGAGTTGACTGGGTCTCAATTAGTCCTCCATATTCACTATGATTTCTCAAGTATATTTCCAGCATGCTGCAAATCCATTAGTGCTTATTCTGATTATTATATTAATTAAATGAGACCAGAGTAGACTGTCTATCTCCTAATCATTTGTGCTAAGTCTATACACGAATTTCTAAGGGTGAAAACATGTGGCAAAGAAGTGCTTTCTTCAAATCCAAGTCAGAGGGTTATAAAAATATAAGCAGTCAGTCAGCCAGCCAGCCAGCCAGTCAGCCAGCCAGTCAGTCAGTCAGTCAGTCAGTCCACCGAAGGCTATGCTTCGATTGCTACAATATCATCCTGAAGCAAAGATGGTTGACAGGACCTCATACCTTCTCTGGAGTCATGGGAAGAACTTTATGCCTTCTTTTTCTCTTTATGATGATCACTAGGATGTTCCTGAAAACCAGCTCTTAATGTCCAGTGTGAAGAAGGGACAGCTGGAAGAGGAGTTGGGGATATACTAATTTTTGCCATTGAGCACCTGTGTGATGTCAACAAGTCACAGTGCCTCCCTAGGCTTCAGCTTCCTCGTTTGCAAAATGAAGAAGAAGATGGACTGACTACTTATCAGTGGGCTCTTTGCAAATGTTGTGCTTCTACCTCATGAGCAATTCTCTCCTAGGCTCCTTGATGGCTTTGAGCAGACTTCTGCTGAGACGCAGCTCTGGGTTGTCATCTAAATTGTGACCTTTCAGGACACTTGCACTGCAGCTGACCAACAGTGGATAGATGGTGGGAAGAGGAGTCTACCCTACTAGGCTGCTGTTCCAAAACTCACAGTTTTGAGACCCAGACTGTGTATTAAGAGTTGTCTTTGCCATATGCTCCTAATGATCTCAGAAAATTTGATCCCAGCACCAAGGCTTAAGAAAATGCTTCTAGTAAGGCCAGGTTCAACAAGGGGTTTTAAAGCAGGGAGGACCTGAGGGACGCATAGTTCATCACCTTTTAATGACTGTAAAGCAAAACTTGGCGCCCCGGGGGACATTAGCAATCTGACCAGTTCCCAGATTGGAAGTGGTCACATGG
>NW_021621487.1:0-28194 GCF_004785775.1 Grammomys surdaster
CCTTTCTATGAGCTCACCTGCCTCTGAGGAGTTGAGTGCAGACCACAACACATTTGCTTAGTAGCTGGCCCGCCTGTGTACAGTGTAGACCCTGCTTCATGGAGCTTCTCTGCTTAAGCCTTTGCATGACTGAGTGCTTTGAAGTCAATCTTTAAAATACACAGGTTATAAATACAGAAGAAAGAGCAATCTACCCAACCTACCAAGCACCCTGCAAATGTCCATCCTGAGACTGTAGATCTCAGTTCTGTGTTTACTGTGAGCCCATCACAACATCTGGAACAAAACGACTGAAACCATTACATCTTTGTATTTATTACTTGATGTAATAAAGCTTATTTTCATTAAAGAAATTTCTCTTTAATGATAGCATGAATTCATCTCTGTCTAATGCTCTTTTAGGATCAAGATTCATGTTATACTTTGAACAATTTAACATGGAATATGAAGTTGTGATCTAGGACGAGTTAACGTGGAATTGGAAATTTTGATCTAGGACTAGTGCACATGGGATATGATATTTGTATCTAGGACTAGTTAACATGGAATTAGAAATTTTGGTCTAGGACTAGATAATATGGAATATGAAATCTGGATTTGGATTAGTTAACATATAATATGAAATTTGGATCTAGGACTAGTCAGCATGGAATATGAAATTTGGATCTAGGACTAGGTATCATGGAATATGAAATTTGGATCTTGGACAAGTTAACATAGAATAGGAAAATTTGATCTAGGACTAGTTAACCTGGAATTGTAAAATGCGAACTAGGATTAATTAACATGGAATTGGAAATTTTGATCTAGGACTAGTTAATGTGGAATATGAAAATTTGATCTAGAGTGTGCTACATACCCAGTTCCTGTCTCAAAAACTGAAAATAAGAATATTAGCGGACAGTTCAGCATCTCAGTGCGAGATGGAGAGCAGCAAAGAGTCGATGAAGCAGTGAGTCGACAAGGTAAGTAGAGAGGCTCGGGCTGGTAACCTGGGATCCATTCTGTGTTTCCTTGCTGCACTATATCTTCTCCTTCTGTCAGGGCAGAGTTAAAACTTGATAGATTTTTTTTCAGAGAACTATCGTGACTTTCCCGAATGAGCTAATTGTCGACACTGTGTAGCTTCCAAGTGTTGAACGAATTCTTATATGAAAAAAACACCATTGTCTACTCCAAATATAAGAATGGGGTTAATAATCCCATGAACTGAGATTCTGAATCTGACATGGTCTTTCCTACGAAAGCAACCAAAGTTAATAATTTTACTGTGTGCATATATAAAAATTAAATATAGAACCCCATTTTATAACATTATAACATTATTCACCATGAAGTGTGCTTTCTCTCATCAATTATTCCAATAGAGAAGATATCCAACCGCTAATAAAAATACTCACATTTCATGTGGTCCAGAGCCTGGAAGTTGAGGAACATTATGTCTGCATCTGTCCAGAAAGAAGTTCATATTAATTCCTGAAAATCATTTAATGAAAGCAGATTTCTACAGTTTAATAATCAAGCAAATAATTTCTTTTCCAGATAGGATATTATATTGCACGTTTTCCATACAATATATTTTGAAGTTTTTCCCCCTCTCCCAATTCCTTCCTGTTCCTCCCCACCTCCCTACCTACCCTACATTAAATTTTGTTTTTTTCTCTCTCTCTCTGATTTCTAATTTTTTTTTTTAGTTTTTAGTTTTGTTCTTTCATTACTTTATTTATTTATATTTCAAACATTGTTTCCCGTGCTGGTTCTCCCCTCCACTAACCCAGTACCCCCTCCCCCTCCCTGTCATCTGCATCTAAGACGGTGCTTCCCGACCCTCCCACCCAACCCCATCTCACTCCTCTACCATCTCCCTTCTCTGGGGCATCAAGCCTCCACAGAACCAAGTGCATCTTCTCCCATTGAGGTCAGACATGTCAGTTTTCTGCTACATATGTAGTGGGGGCCATGGACCAGTCCATGTATGTTCCTTTGTTGGTGGTTCAGTCTCTGGGAGCACCGAGAGGTCCAATTAGTTGATACTGTTGTTCTTCCTGTGGGGTTGCAATCCCTTTCAGTTTCTTCAGTCCTTATCTTAAATCTTCCATAGGGGTCCCCTGTCTCAGTCCAATGGTGGGCTGTGAGTATCTGCATTGGTCTCAGTCAGGTGCTGGTAGAGCCTCTTAGAGGATAGCCATACCAGGCTCCTGTCTGCAAGCACAACGTGGTATCAGCAATAGTGTTGGGGGTTTGGTGTCTGCAGAATGGATGGATGTGAAGGTGTGGTGGTCTCTGCATGGCCTTTCCTTCAGTCTCTGCACCATTTTTTTGTCTCCTCATTTCCTTAAGACAGGAACAATTATGGGTCAAAACTCTTGATGGATGGTGGCTCCAACCCTCAAATGGGGGCCATTTCTATCTACTGGGTGTTGGCTCTCCAGGTTCAATCTCCCCACTGTTGGACATTTTGGTTAAGGTCATTCCCATTGGTCCTGGGAGCCTCTCAAATCCTGCTGTCTGTGACTTTCTAGTGGTTCTCCTACCCCCATCCCACACTGATGCATAAATCTATTCATTCTCCTGGCCCTCTGGGCTTCTCTCTTGTCTTTTCCTCTACTGATCCTGCCTCCCATCTTTGCCTCTCCATCCCCTCTCCCACACAGGTCTCTGTTTCCCTCTGTATCCTGTGATTATTTTGTTTCCTCTTCTAAGTAGTATTGAAGCTTCCAGACTTGGGCCTTCCTTTTGGTTTGAATTCATATGGTCTGTGAGCTGTATTCTAAAGTTTTTGGCTAGTATCTACTTATCAGTGAGTACATATTATGCATATCCTTTTGGTTATGGGTTACCTCACTCAGGATGATATTTTCTAGTTCCATCCAGTTGCCTGCAAAATTTTTAATGTCCTCATTTTTAATAGCTGAATAGTATTTCGTTGTGCAAATGAACCACATTTTCTCTATTGATTTTTTGATTCAGTGACATCTGGGTTGTTTCCAGCTCTGGCTATTATTAAATAAGACTGCTATGAACATAGTGGAGCATGTGTCCTTGTGATATGGTGGCATGTTTTGAGTATATGATCAGGAGTGGTATTTCTGGGTTTTCAGATAGAACTATTTCCAATTATTCTGAGAAACCTCCAAATTGATTTTCAAAGTTGTTGGATGAGTTTGCAATCCCACCAGTAATGTAGGAGTGTTCCTCTATCTACACATCCTCACCAGCATGTGCTGTCACTTGAGTTTTTGATCTTAGTCTTTCTCATTGGTGTAAGGTAGAATGGAATCTCAGGGTTGTCTTCACTTGCATTTCCCTGATGACTAAGATGTTCAACATTTTTTTCTGGGCTTCACTGCCATTTGAGATTTCCCTGTTGGGAACTCTGTTTATCTCTTTGCCCCATTTTTTCATTGGGTTATTTGGTTTTTGATGTCTAACTCTTAAGTTCTTTGTATATTTTTGATATTAGGCCTCTATCAGATGTAGTGTTAATGAAGATTTTTTTTTCTGTTTGTAATTTGCCAATTTGTCCTATTGATAGTGCCTTTTACCTTAGAGAAGGTTTTTGGTTTCATCAGGTTCCATATGTCAATTGTTGATCTTAGAGCCTGAACCATTGATGATTTGTTCAGGACTCTGTTGATGGATGTTTGTATATTGATCCCTGCATCCCTGAGATGACTCCTACTTGATCATGCTGAATTATGGCTTGGTGTGTTCTTGGATTCATTTTGTGAAACTTTTATTAATATTTTTGAACCAATATTCATAAACAAAAGTGGTCAGATGCTTTCTTTCTTCATTGGGTCCAGTATGTTTTATGTATCAGAGTAACTGTGGCTTCATAGAATGGATTAAGTAGTGTTCTCTGTGTTTCAATTTTGTGGAATAGTTTGAGGAGTATTGGCATTAGATCTTTTCTGAAGGAGTGGTAGAATTCTGCATTAAAACCATCTGGCACTGGCTTTTGTTGGTTGGGAGGTTTTTGTTGACAGTTTCTATTTCCTTTCAGGCAATATGACTGTTTAGATAGTTTACCTGATCTTGATTTAACTTTGTTATCTTGTATCTGTCCAGAAAAAAATCATCTGCTTTGTCTAGCTTTTTCTAATTTGTTGAGTATACGCTTTTTTTTTATTAATTTTTTTGAGACAGGTTTTCTCTGTGTAACCCTGGCTGTCCTGGAACTCATTCTGTAGACCAGGCTGGCCTCGAACTAAGAAATCTGCCTGCCTCTGCTTCCCAAGTGCTGGGATTAAAGGCATGACCCATCACTGCCCAGACGAGTATATGCTTTTATAGTAATATCTGATATTGTTTTGAATTTCCTCAATTTCTGTGGTTATGTCTCCCTATTCATTTATGGTTTTATTAATTTAGATATTGTCTTTGTGTCCTTTAGTTAGTTTGTCTAGGGGTTTATTTTCCTTGCTGATTTCTCAAAGAATCAGCTTTTGGTTTTGTTGATTCTTTGTCTAGTTTTCTTTGTTTGTAATTGACTGATTTCAGCCCTGAGTTTGGCTGTTTCCTACCATCTACCTCTGTTGGGTGTGTTTACTTCCTTTTGTTCTACAGCTTTCAGGTGTGTTCTTAAGTTGCTAGTGTTGGAGCTTTACAATTTCTTTATGCAGGCAATTAGTGCTTTGAATTTTCTTTATAACACTGCTTTCATTGTGTCCTATAAGTCTGTGAAGATCTGATAGAAAGCAAATGATTGTTTCAATGTTCTTGTATTTGTTGAGGTATGTTTTGTTTCTGATTATGTGATCAATTTTAAATAAGATTCCACGAGGTGCTTAGAAAAAGGTATATTCTTATATTTGGGGATGGAATGTTCTGTAGATATCTGTTAATTCCATTTGATCCAAAACTTCTGTTAGTTTCATTATGTGTCTCTTTAGTTTCTGTTTCAATGATTTGTCCATTGGTGAGAGTGGGGTGCTGAATTTTCTCACTATTATTGTGTGCGCTTTTGTGTGTATTTTATGCTTTAGTAAATTTTCCTTTAAAAAATTTGGGGCATAGAAGTTTACAATTGAGACTTAAACTGGGTGGATTTTTCCTTTAATGAATATGAAGAGTCCTTCCTTATCTCTGTTCATTACTTTTGGTTGAATGTCTATTTTATTGGATATTAGAATGGGCATGCCAGATTTTTCTTGGGATTGTTTCATGGAGAACTTTTCTCTAAACCTTTACTCTGAGTTAGTGTCTGTTTTTGTCACAGTGGTGTATTTCTTCTATGCTTCAAAATTCCAGATCCTGTTTGTGTATCTATCCTGTTAGCTGTATCTTTTCATTGGGCAATTGAATGCATTAATACAAGGCAGATTAAAGACCAATGATTGTTTTTTTTTTCCTGTTATTTTTGTTGTCGGAGAGCATTGTGTGTGTGTTTGTGTGTGTGTGTGTGTGTGTGATTCTCTTCTTTAGGGTTTGTTGTTATATGAGTAATTTCTTGTGTTTTCTTGGGTGTAGTTACCTTCCTTATGTTGCAGTTTTCCTCCTAGTATCCTAAGTAGGGCTGGTTTAGTAGAACAATACTATTTAAATTTGATTTTGTCATGGAATATTCTTGTTTGTCCATCTGTGTTGATAGAGAGTTTTGCTGGGTATAGTAGCCTGGGCTGGCATCTGTGGTCTCTTATGGTCTGTATGACATCTATCTAAGCTCTTAGGCTTTTAGAGTCTCTGCCGAGGAGTCTGTTGTAATTATTATAGGTCTGCCTTTATATGGTACATAGCCCTTTTCACTTACATCCTTTAATGTTCTTTCTTTCTTCTGTATGTTTAATGTATTTATTATTATGTGGTGGGAAGATCATCTTTTCTGGTCAAATTCATTCAGTGTTCTATGGGTTTCTTGTTTATTTATGACATCTCTTTCTTTAGGTTAGGGAAGTTTTCTTCTATGATTTTGTTGAAGATGTTTTCTGGCCCTCTTTACTGGGAATCTTCCTTCTCTTCTATTGCTAATATTCTTAGGTTTAGTTTTGGTCATTTTGTCCCAAACTTCCTGTATATTTTGGGTTAGGAACTTTTACACTTTGTATTTTCTTTGACTGATGTGTTGATATCTTGTATGGTATCTTCTATGCCTAAGATTCTCTCTTCCATCCATTATATTTTTTTGATGATTCTTATATCTATGGCTCTTGATTTCTTTCCTAGCCTTTCCATCTCCAGGGTTGCCTCTTTTGTAATTTCTTTATTGTTTCTACTTTTAATTTTAGGTCTTAAAGAGTTTTGTACAATTCTGTCATCAGCTTGATTGTATTTTCCTTTATTTTTTTAAGGGATTTGTTTTCTCTTTAAGAGCTTCTACCTGTCAGACTGTGTTTTCTGTAATTTTGTGTGTGTTATATATATCATCCTTAAATGCCTTCATTTAAGGCATTATCATCTTCATTAGATGGGATTTTAGGTAAGAATCTTTCTCTACAGGTGAGTTAGGACATCCAGGGCTTGCTGTAGTAGGAGAACTGGTTTTTGATGGTGCCAATTTACATTGCCTTTTTTTGCTTATGTTCTTGAATTTTCCTTTTGCCATTTATTTATCTCTGGTGTTAACTGGCCTGGATTTTTCAGACTATAGCAGGCCTCCTTGGAGCCAGGTAGAGCTTTGTGACCTTGCTTTGATTAGGTCTTCTGGGAGGCAGGCAGTGTTATCTCTGGTTAGGGAAAGCCTCCACTTTCTGTGATTTATGCAAGCCACCCGTGGCCCTGTTTTCCTGTGTCCCTGTGTCACTGTATCCTTTTGTCCCTGGTTAGGGTAGTCTTCCTGGGAGACAGACTGGCTTTGAGGTTCATGGCAGGCTTGTGGATTATCCTTGGCTTCAGGTGGAGGTGTAGATTGGAAGTTCAATGGGACTCATGCAGATAGATTCCATGTGTGCTGGGTTCTGTGTGTTTGTGGGTCCCAGCTGTTGTGGATATTGGGGAGGGGGTCTCACCTGTGTTTCTAGTTATGGCAAATCTCCTGTGAGACAGGTAGGGTGTGCATGGTGGGAGGCACATGCTTCTTCCATTGGTTCAGACACTATAGGACCTTCAAGTGTAAAATTTATATAGAATATAGAGATTCCTTTTTTGGGTATTATTATTATGGCTCAGTATAAGGGGCAATGAAACTTTGAAGTGAATATAGGACTTTTTATTACAAGCTAGGTTTAATGGATTGAACACTTTAAAGAACAGCTTACAAGAATTAACTTCAGTAAACCTGTGTGGTTATGTAGTAATTTGAGTCTTAATGAGTAGCATGTCATGACAATTATGACACATTGTGTGAAAATCCTGTTTAAAATTAAGAAGTAATCAGTCAGATTTTTTTCATAGATTAAATGGAATGTTCATTTTCTACATAAATCAGGGTAATTATAACTGACTGGGATGTTCATAAATTGTAAGGAAGAAACTGAAGTTATGATTTTGGTATATGGATGTACGATGGCCATCACATTGTCTTGCAGATACATGTGGTTAATAAATGAGATATTTGATATTTATAATCTCAGTCATTGAAGGTGAATTTTTAACAGCAACATAGAGTGATAATTGTAGGTACTCATAACTGCTTCAGTGCTTTGAATAAATCTTGCTTCTGTGTTGAGTCACACCAAGGTTCAAGTGGTTTAAGAAACAATAAACTGCATACAACTAATGAGAAACAATCAGTGCAAGAATATTTCATTAACAAATGATATTAAACATTTAATGAAAATTCAACATCAATTATTTTCATATTATTCTATGAAATGAAAATGGGATAGAGATTATCACATCCTCCTCATAACACAACTTGGTATCAGATATCTGATATCAACAAGAAATAAACAGACAACAAATTTGAAGGAATCTATAGAATAATATCTGTTAAACATGGAAGCTAAATTTTATTTTAAATACTCTGGTAGTATTATAGTGAATATGTTAAGATTGCCAGCAAACAGCATAACCTAGAAGGAAAAAGAAGTCAAAGCTTTTCTTAATAATAAGGAAGGACACTGTTGAGTGTGGTGTGTATTATTTCTACCATGTCAAGTCAATAATATGAGTTTTATACAAAAAGAGAAAGTTAACAAATACTGCAACATGAAGTGTGTCTCTGTGAAGAACTACATAGAGGCTCATTTCTAAAATATGGCAAATGAAAATTCAACAATATTGAAGGACCTGAGTGTCTGATTAGTTGGCTTGATATAATGAGTACTTTATGAATCCTAGCCCAATGCTCATGCACACCAACTGACATCCAAAAGACTGCCACAGATCAGGATGACATTTCAATAGAAGTCACAATAGAGTGTGAAGTCTGCCTCCATAATAGAGAGAATGCATGTTCCTAATCCATCTGACATGGCCGTCCCATCCAGTATGCAAAAAGGATATAAAATCACAAGCATCATCATATTCAATTCACCCAATCAGTAGGTCTGCAAAATTACTGAAAGAATATTTAAACTGACAAAAACATAATTCAACCAAAGGATGCAACAAAGTCCTGTTCATAGTAACTAAGTTAGTGCAATAAACTCTATAGTAAGACTCTATTATAAGCCCATGAAATATCAACCATTCCAAAAATGCACCCACTGGTGCTGAATAGATGGATTTAAAGACCCCAGTTAATTTTTAGTGGGATTAGAATTCAGTGTGGCCATCATGGCAGAAGAATAAGGTAATTCAAAAAATTACAAATAAAATTCAATGCTCTATCTTTGTCACATATAGTAATCTAAAACAGTTATATAAATTAGCATGTCAGATGTACATCTGGGTTGTTGTAATGTAATCCAACACATTATTGTATCAAAACAAATACCAACCAGGTGTGATTGAAAAGTATAAAGTATACACTAACATTAGGAGTAAAATTCTCTCATAAATGACAATTAAATTCTCTCATTCCTTTGAGTAAAATGTATGAAATTGTTCTCAATCATCTTAATGAGGTATGAGCAAATATCAACCACAGAAAGGTTTTATCAAAAGGCACTGAATGCCATGAACTGAAGATCAGGCAAGAGACTGCATTACATTTCATTGAATGTCTGCACAGGTACTAATACTGGACAGGATAGGTGTTGAATCTTGTAATTCCAGACATTACTGGATTCTCTGGATGACAGGAATCACAGGAAGTTTGAAGAGATTTTATCATACAATAATATATGTACAAAAGAGTGAATGCTCAAATTGTGACTCAATGTTGCATGTGAGATTGATCTTCCTTAGACTAGACAATGGAAGATACAGATTCCCATGATTCACCTCAAAGTCTGAATGGCATGGGACAGTTGTGACTTTCTCAACTTTTACTAATGAAGTTCTGATGAAATCCATTATCATGATTGCCAATTGTGTCTTACATGTGGCTGTTGACACATGGTCTGTCCCAAGCTGCTCAGGAGAATACTGTCTCTGGAGTGTTTTCCATGGATATGAATGAAATCATGACACCCGAGGGTGGAGAACATGATCTTCACAACATGTTTTCAGAAATGTTTTGATCAAAACTTCCAGACCTCAGATGCAGAGCTCGAGGCCACAATTTTCCAGATGTATCCATGGACTATGACACAGGATGAGTGGAAAGGAACTGTAGAATATAATGAAGTGGATTCTCAGACAGCAATAGCCTTAAAACAGACACATAGGTGTAAAACTGTGTGTGATGTTTGTCTACGAAAGAAACGGATTTCATAAGTGCTCCATCTTAGATCTTAGTAGATATGAAGAAGCTGTATGCTTTCACTATTTCCTTCTTGTTCCTGATGTTTTATCTCAACTTGTAAAGTTTGACTGATCCCAGTTGTTTCTGGAGGATACAGAATACTGAAGATAATGATGGAGATTTTCGAAGTGACTGTGGTTTAGTTCTTTTCATCTATGGAGAACCTATAGAAGAAAATTTTTATAATCATCTCATTGATTTTAGGTAAGTCATTTTTTCCTGCTTCAATGTCAGTAATTAAAAATATGTAGTTGCATATACAAACTGTGGAATTCTGTCCTGTTCTTTCCATTGAAACATTAGGAATAAGTGAAAATTATGTAACACATCAATCACTATTTTAATATATTCAGTGTGTCACCACTTAGTGTGATTTCAACATGTTGGGTTTAAATTCACATTGCTAATTGTAACAGGTATACTGGGAGACTGTGGGACAGATGAAACAAATTTTACGTGGAAAAAAGACCTGAGTGCTCAGACATCACCTAAAGGGAGGCAAAGAATTAGGAAGACTGAGGTGTTAAGAGAAATCTGATAGCTTTTAAAGTAAATTACCATATTAACAGTTACACTAAAAGGTAACATCAAATTGATGTGCAAATGAGCCTAGAGAATAATAATCTGGTTTTGAGGTATATTGTATTATTTTATATATTTTGATATGGACACATAAATTTAAATGAAATGTATCTTTAAATAATTATCATGTTTGGTAAACATTAGCAATTGGAACTATTAAAAATATTTTCTACAAAATCATGGAAATATTATTGAAAATTTTTCTCATTGCATATAATATTAGCATTTTAAAAATTTTAATTATTTTATTCATTTTCATTCCAAATATTGTCTCCCTCCTGCTTCCCCATCCCAGAGTTCTTCTCCACATCTCCCCTCTTTTTGGCCTCTGAGAGGATGCTTTCCCAACTCCCTACCACTTTATCACCACCCCATGCCCACTTCTCCAGAAACCTCCATACTTCCTGTACCCTACACACACCCCCAGCAACTGTTTTCCCTGGGACATCAAGTTTCTGCAGAATTAGTCTCATGATCTCCCACTGTGGACATAAAAGACAGTCCTCTGATACATATGTGCAAGGAGCCATCGACCAACACATGTATGTTCTTTGTACTAAGACTGGACATCAATAATAATGAAATTAACATTTTTGTACTGTTTGACTTAAACAAGTTTTTCCTGCTATCATGTTTTAAAATTTTTCTTACTAATTACATAAATTCTCTCATAGAAACACAGATAATCATTTTCAAGTAAAATTATTATTACACACTTTATATAGACATATAACATGTCAGGTGGTATTGTATATTGGCTTTTTAATGTATTTCTTTATGATTCTTTCTTTATTACTATATGTTCTTTTACTATGTTTTGTTTCCAAAGATTATTTTGTATGTTTTGAAACATAATTTTGAACTAAGGTATTAGAAGTAGGATCCTGTGTTATGGATATTATTCAGTATGTGTTAATAAAAATTTTATGATACCAAAGGTTATAAATCAAAAAGTTGAATGAAATACCATTGTATCATTTGATTCTTAAAACACTCAATATTGAGATATTTAATACATAAAAGAAATGTCACATAATAAAAAAATTTAAGGTGTTATTGATTTCATATACTGTTCAAGGCATTTTTAAAATTTTTTTCTGTGGTATTAGAGCATCAAGGGTATTGTTTATCAGCCTTTTTCTCTAGGACTGTAATCAACTACATGCATGGCTTTCAGAGGAAAAAAAATAGTTCATTGTGGATTTTCAGAAATATAAAAATTATCATATAAGAGTGACATATGTTTATGATCTGAAATTGTATTCAACTCTAAAGATCTCTAATTTTCCAAGCTTATTTCAGGAAAGCTAGCATTTACACAGTAATTTAGCATTTCATGTAGTACAATATTTACTGCGAATGAATAGAAAATTTGATGTGTCAAATAGTGTTGGTTTGAATATGCTTGATCCAGAGAATGGCACTATGAGGAGTTATGGCCTTGTTGGAGTAGGTGTGGCCAGTTCGAGGAAGTGTGTCACTGGGGGGCAGGGAAAATGAGACCATTTTCCTAACCACCAGAGAGCCAGTCTTCTCCTAGAGGCCTTCAGATGAAGATAGAGGACTCTGAGTTTCTTCACCACTCATACCTGGATGCTGGATGCACTCACGTTGATGGTAACGCTCTGAAACTCTGAACCTGTAAGCCAGATCCAAACAAACATCGACTTTATACTTGTTTCCTGGGTCATGGTGCCTGTCTTCAGCCTTGAAACTCTAATGAAGACAGAAATTAGTACCAGGAACTGGAGTATTGCCGTGTTAGGCCTGGCTATGCTTTTGTATAGAAGAATGTCAATTTGGAATGCAGTGGAATGCTTTAAGTGGGGCTTAATTCTAATAAGAATATAGAATACTTTGTTGTTATCACTTGTGTTACAGCTGGGTTGGTAACAAGTAAGAATGACCTAGGTGGTATGGATTTTGAAGGTATGAAATGTTGATGGAGAGCAGCTAAGGCTTGGTACTGTGAGATGCTAGGGTAGGCCAGTGGTGAAGGTGCAGTCTCAGTTGCAGTTGATGCCGAAGATATAAAGGATTCATGAAAAGAAGGTGAGCTTTTTTCACCATGAAGAGAGCCTATGAGAGGCTATTGGTGAAGCCTAGTTGCATCAGAAGTATTGTAGATGCCAGTATCATGGAATGTCTGCTAAGAACAGCAGCAGCAGTGGAATGGAGTCTACCAGAGACTAGAGTGCTACAGGAGGCATGGCTGGAGAAGTGACACAAAGCCTTTGGAAGAGCCCAGAAGATCATGTATAAATCTTAGACATTGAAACTAGAAGCAGAAAAGATGAAGTTGACTTGGAGTTCCCAAGATTTTAAAGATGCCTAGTTCTGTGTAATTAGAACTTGAAGACTATTGTGTAGGAACCTTAGTTTATAGAACTATAGTCTAGTTCATGTATGACATTCAGAGATAAAACAGCTCTTTACACATTGTCACAAATATAAAAATTATCATATAAGAGTGATGGATTTGGGGGAATTCTTAAGGTTTATTCATCTCTAAATATCACTAATTTCTTAAGCTTATTTCAGAAAAGTTAGCATTTGCATGTATCCTAGTGTGAAGTTTCTGCAATTGGAGAGAAAATTTCATGTTTCTAGCACTCTCTGCAATCATCCCTATGTCTTCTTTTAGAATATCAGAAAGAAGATACGAGTTTTTTCTGGTAGTGTTTTTTTGCTACTGATGAGATCAACAGGAATCCTTATCTTTTACCGAACATGTCTTTGGCATTCTCACACAGTGGTGGCATGTGTGAAGATATAGATGAATTTCTGGAAACAATATACTTATCACAAAATAATCCTTTTCATTTTTTTAATTATGAATGTGGAATACAGGGAAGATGTGGTGTAGACCTTACAGGACCATTATGGACAACATCCTTAAAACTGGCAATTGATTCTAGGATTCTGAAGGTGAGAATGTGTGATACTGGATGAATTAACAACTTTCTACTCTATTCATAGGTGCCTAGGGAGAAACCTTCTTGGCATAGGTTTGTGTGTGTATTCTTTTTTATTTGTTATCCATTTATTATAAAGGATTAAATAATCAGATTTTTGATGCATTGAGAAAACAGTTAAGTATATTTTTATAACATGGTGACTTCTCAGGATAGCCTAGAATCTAATAGGAATACTTATAGTGTAATCTTACTATCCTCAATAGGAGTTCTGAAATGTGAGTAATGTTACTTGTATATAACTCCAAACTTTCTGACATTCATATTTCCTACAGGATGTTTCATCATCTTTCTATGTCCTCTAGGTTTTCTTTGGACCATTTAATCCTAACTTGAGTGACCATGACCAGTTTCCATATGTCTATCGGGTAGCAACCAAGGACACACGTTTGTCTAATGCTATGGCATCCTTGATGCTTCATTTTAGATGGACTTGGATAGGACTTGTCATCTCAGATAATGATCAGGATATTCAGTTTCTCTCCCAATTGAGAGAAGAAATGCAAAGGCATGGGATCTGTTTAGCATTTGTGAATGTGATCCCAGAAAGCATGCAGATATACACGACAAGGGCTGAGATATATGATAAACAAATTATGGCATCATCAGCCAAGGTTGTTATCATTTATGGTGAAATGAACTCTACCCTAGAAGTCTGCTTTAGAAGATGGGCATATTTAGGTGTTCAGAGAATCTGGATCACAACCTCACAATGGGATGTCATCACAAATAGAAAAGATTTCAGTCTTGATTTCTTCCATGGGACTGTCACTTTTGCACACCACAACAATGATATTGCTAAATTTAGCAATTTTGTACAAATAATAAACACTTCCAAATATCCAATAGACATTTCTCAGATTATGCATAAGTGGAATTATTTTAATTGTTCAATCTCTAAGAACAGCAATAGCAAGATGGATCATTTTATATTCAACAAAACAGAGGAATGGTTAGCACTGCACAAATTTAACATGGCCTTGAGTGAAGAAGGTTACAATTTGTATAATGCTGTGTATGCTGTGGCCCACACCTACCATGAACTCATTCTTCAAAAAGTAGAATCTCAGCAAATCAAAGAATCCAAAGGAATATTCAATGACTGTCAACAGGTAAAAACTTTTACATTTCATTATGCTTAGATTTTTCAGTGTGATCTTTTAAGTGGCCCTCAGAAACTCACATATATTTGTTAGAGAATTGAAAGACTTCTACACTTTAAAACTCCCTGTAATAACCATCCTCATATTGAATGAAATCAAATTTCAACCAAACATTGTCAAAAAAGATAAGAAGGACACTTCATTTTTGTAAAAGGAAAAATCTACCAAGATGAACTTTCAATTCTGAATATCTATGCTCCAAATACAAGGGCACCAACATTCATAAAGCAACTTTACTCAAAAACACAAAGCACACATTGCACCTCACACAATAATAGTGGGAGACTTAAACACTGCACTCTCATAAATGGACAGATAGTAAAAACAGAATTAAATAGAGACACAGTGAAACTAAGAGAAGTTATGAACCAACAATTTGGATTTAACAAATATCTATAGAACATTTCATCATAAAACAAAAGAATATACCTTCTTCTCAGCAACAGGCCTAGACAGATATAAGAAGATTGACATAATCCCATGTATCCCTTCAGATCACCAAAGACTAAGGCTGGTCTTCAATAATAACAGAAGCAACAGAAAGCTGACATACAGGTGGAAACTGAAAAACTCTCTACTCAATGATAACTTGGTCAAGGAAGAAATAAAAGATGAAATTAAAGACTTTGTAGAATTTAATGAAATTGAAGAAACATCAAAACCAAACTTTTGGGACACAAGGAAAGCAGTGCTAAAAGGAATACTCATAGCTCTAAGTGCCTACAAAAAGAACCTGGAGAGAGCATACCCTAGCTGCTTGGCAGCGCATTTGAAAGCTCTAGAACAAAGGGAAGCAAATATACCCAAGAGATATTGACAACAGGAAATAATCATACTCAGGGCTGAAATCAACCATATAGAAACAAAAAGAATTATACAAAGAATCAACAGAACCAGGAGCTGGTTCTTTGAGAATATCAAGAAGATATATAAAACCTTAGTTAGCCTAACCAGAGGGCACAGAGACAGTATCCAAGATAATAAGATTAGGATTGAATAGGAAGAGATAGCAACGGAAACTGAGGAAATTCAAAAAATCATCAGATCCTTTTCCAAAAGCCTATATTCAACAAAATTGGAAAATCTGGGTGAAATGGACAATTTTCTAGATGGATATCAGGTATCAAAGTTAACTCAAAATCAGATAAACCACCTAATCAATCCTATATCCCCTAAAGAAATAGAAGCAGTTATTTAAAGTCTCCCAATAAAAAAAAAAAAAAAAAACAGTACAGGACTGGATGAATTTAGTGAAGAATTTTATCAGACCTTCCAAGAAGACCTAATACCAATTCTTTTCAAATTATTCCACAAAGTAAAAGGAACACTACACAATCTATGAAACCATAATTATGTTCATACCTAAACCACACAAAGATTCCACCTCACATCAGTCAAAATGGATAAGATCAAAAACTCAGGTGATAACAGATGCTATCAAGGATGTAAAGAAAGAGGAACACTCCTCCATTGTTGGTGGCATTGTAAGCTGATACCACTCTAGAAATCAGTCTGGTAGTTCCTCAGAAAACTGCACATAGTAATACCTGAGGATCCAGCTTAACCACTCCAGGGCATATACCCAAAAGATGCTCCAATATATAACAAGGGCACATGCTTCCTTATGTTCATAGCAGTCTTAGTTATAATAACCAGTACCTGGAAAGATCCCAGATGTTTTTCGGTAGAAGAATGGATACAGAGAATATGGTGCATTTACACAATGGAATAGTATTCAGCTATTAAAAACAGTGAATTCTTGAAATTCGTAGTCAAATAGATGGAACTAGAAAATATCATCCTGAGTGAGGTGACCCAATGACAAAGAACACACATGGAATGCACTCACTGATAAGTGGATATTAGCCCAAAATATTCCAGTACCACATGAAGCTCAAGAAGAACGAAGACCAACGGGTGGGTGCTTTGGTCCTTCATGGAAGGAGTACAAAATACACAGGGGAGCAAGTAAGGAGACAAAGTGTGGAGCAGAGACTGGAGGAGGGGCAGTCTGGAGTCTGCCAGACCCAGGAATCTTGCCCATGTGCAGTCACCATATGCAGGCATGGTTGAGGATGTCAGGAAGTGCATGCTCACTGAAGCCTGATATACCTGTCTCCTGAGAGTCTCTGCCAGAGGCGGATGCTCACAGATAATCATTGAACTGATCATGGTGTCCCCAATCCAGGAGGTAGAGAGAAGAGTGAAGGAGCCGAAGGGCTTGCAGCCCCATTGCAAGAGCGACAATACCAACCAACCAAAGCTCCCAGGGTCTAAACAGCCAGCCTGGGAACAAGCTTTGAGGGACCCATGGGTCCAGCTGTATGTGTAGTGGAGGATGGCCTTTTCAGGCATTGATAGAAGAGGAAGTCCTTGGTCCCATGAAGGCTGGATGCCCTAGTCTGAGGGAATTCGAGGTTGGGGAGCAGGTTGGTGGATGGGTAGGACCACATCCTCATAGAAGTGTCAGGAGGTGGGATGGAATAAGGGGTGTCAAGGGGAATGGAAAAAGTGGATAACATCTAAAATGTAAATAAATAGAATATCCAATAATAAAAAATAAAACGAAAAATAAGTTAGGAGCAAAGAGTTTTATCATAAAGCCTTATGTGATGACTTGATTAGAATATTTTCCTTAGGAATTGGTACATTTGCTGTGATTAATAGTTTGACATTTAAACTAACTTTAAAAAACATAAATGATAAAGATAACACATTTTCTTAAGCTCATGTTTATTTAATATATGCAAACTGTATGTACGTGAATGACTCACTACCACTCTTTGTTTCCACAACTTCCAGATATTCAGACTGCCCACTCATTCTCACATACATGGCTTCATTTTTAAAAATTATTTCTCCAAATGTGTTTGTGCACACACACATACACACACACACACAGACACACACATACACATACACACACACACTGTGTTACTCTTTATTTGGTAAACACCTTTAATTACCCATGAGGCATATTGTATCTTACTATATGGGATAACTTTAATATATCTGTCTTCCCTGGAAGCCATTAAAAAATTAGAGGACATTCTCAATTTTCTATTGCCTTAATTGATATAAGTATATGATCATCTAATGATGCATCTCATTTAGGTGGCTTCCTTGCTAAAGACCAGGGTATTTACTAACCTTGTTGGAGAACTGGTGGACATGAATCACAGGGAAAATCAGTGTGCAGAGTATGATATTTTCAACATTTGGAATTTTCCACAAGGCCTTGGAATAAAAGTGAAAATGGGAAGCTATTTTCCTTGTCTCCCACAGAGTCAACAACTTCACATATCTGAAGACTTGGAGTGGGCCACAGGAGGAACATTGGTGTGTGTACCACAGTTTTCATTTTTTGAAGTATATCTAAATTTTAAAATATGAGGCACCAAAGCTGTAGCTGTGTGGTTCAGACCAATTGCTGCTCTTGCAAAAGGTCCTTCCCCAGTTACCAACAACAAAATTTGATAACTCACAACTTCATATAAATCTAGATCATAAGGATCAAAGGCCTTTGATTCCTTGTTCAAATGCACCCACGTTCCTACTCATCCCAGAATACAGGAACACATTTCTAAAATGTAAAGGTATATATATATATCTTAATTTTATTCCCATATAACCACATATACAAGTTTTTTTCAGAATTACTAATAAAATAATTTATTTTTCCATTTTATTAATTATTTTATTTATTTACATTTTACATGCTGTGCACCTTCCCGGTCCCCTCTCCACGAGCACCCCTACCCTATCTGCCTCCCCTTCGTCTCTAGGAGCCTGCTTCCCCACAGTCCACTCCCCTCCTCCCCTCACCTCTCTCACCTCTTTAGCATCAATCTTCGCTGGGGCGTCAGGCCTCCACAGGACCAAGTGCATCTTCTCCAATCGAGGTCAGAAACATCAGTTCCCTGCTCTGTGGGGGCCGTGGACCAGCCTATGTATGTTCCTTTGTTGGTGGTTCAGTCTCTGAGAGCTCTGAGAGGCCCAATTAGTTGATACTAATCAACTAATTGTAGTCAGCCACTCCATTTTTTGTCCTTGTTATTCCTTTAGACAGGAACAATTCTGGGTCAAAAATTTTGAGATGGGTGTGTGGTTCCATCCCTCAACTAGGGGTGAGGCATGTCTACTGGAGGTAGTCTCTCAGGTTCCATCTCCCCACTGTTGGTTATTTTCACTACTGTCATCTCCATCGAATCCTGGGAGCCTTTCACAACCCTGGTGCCTGGGAATTCCTAGAAGTTCCCTCCACCTCCACACCCACCGCTACATATTTCCACTCATTCTCCTGGCCTTCTGGGCTCATTCCTCTTTCCCCTCATATTTGATCCTGCCCCCATTTTATCTCCCCCTACCCTATCCCACCCAGGTTCCTCTCTCCCTCTGCCTTCCATGATTATTTTGTTCCCTTTTCTAAGTGGGATTGAAGCATCCACACTTGGGCCTTCCTTCTTGTTATGCTTCTTATGCTCTGTGAGTTGAATGATGCCTATTCTGAACTTTTGGATAAAATCTACTTAACAGTGCCATATATGTCATTTTAGTTCTGGGTTGCCTTACTCGGGAAGATATTTTCTAGTTCCATCTATTTGCTTGCAAAATTTATGATGTCATTATTTTAATAGCTGACTAGTATTTCCATGCAAATGGTCCATCCTCAGTTACCAGCATGAAAATTTGCTAACTCACAACTTCCTATTAATCAGGGTCATAGGGGTTTAAGGTATCTGGATTTCATGCTCAAATCTACCTACAAGTCTATTCACCCCACAGTACAGAAACACATTTATGAAATTTAAAATATGTGTATATTTATAATAAAATTTTGTAACTACACATAAAACATAAAATTCTGTGATACTCTTTGAACATCATTATAGACTAATATACTAGAACAAATACTCATTAATTCAACATTCCTGGCTTTGTCTTAAACTTAGAAAATCTTTAACTCTATGAGAGTCTTATGACATCATTTATTCCTATTCATCAAAGAACTTTTTCTTGATCTACCCTACCTTATCTGCTCACACAACTCAGTATAGTTCTTATTTTGTATATAAATCATTTGAGAGAAATTGATGCCACATAAATGTTGTGTTTCCATGTAATCACTTTAGGAAGGAAAACTTTAAAATCTGTACAACACGATTGTTACACATTTAATATTACATGATGTAGTAAATATTGTGTTACATTCAGGGCATTGGAGGCTTACACAAAATAATAAAGTGCCTGAAATTTATAACTTATACATGAATTATCAGGGGAAGAAATATAGTAATATCTGTAAAATATATAGATAAATACATATCAAAATTATGTAGATACATATAAACAAAAATTTTTTGTTACAAATACGTGTAAGTATATACATATGCATGTATATATATGTATATATGTATACATATGTATGTATGTATATACATATACACTTGATGAATACTTAAATTATTATATATATCCTCAGGTTCCCACCTCCATGTGTAGTGTGACATGCACTGCTGGATTCAGGAAAATTTATCAGAAACAAACAGCAGACTGCTGCTTTGATTGTGCCCATTTCCCAGAAAATGAAGTTTCCAATGAGACAGGTACATGCTTCCATGCTGAAAAAAATTGCTGAATTCCAGTATCTTCTCTTTCCAAAGTAGAAATGTAAAATGGCCTAGATGAAAATGAAAGACCTAAAATCTGTGAGTTTCAGAATTTAATCTTTTAAATCATATCAACATTTTGGGACCCTGCCAATAACCTGCAATATCTTCTACAAACTCATTTTTCTCACAATATGATGGTTGGTGATTTTATATTTTGCAGAAAACTTTTAGGGGGAGAAACATTTGTAACCATTTAATTTTTATATTATTCCCCTCACATTGGCACTTCAAATCTGTTTGAGACTAGGTGCTTCTGCTCCCACTGAGTTCAGATAAGACATCCCAGATAGATATACATATCTTACATACAGGCATCAGCTTTTGGGATAGCCCCCTGCTCCAGGTGTTCAAGGCCCACATGAAGCCTGAGCTGAGTATCTGCTACATATGTGCAGAGAGACATATGTCCAACCTGTGTATGTAGTTTGGTAGGAGGTTCTGTCTCCAAGAGCCCTAAAGGTCCAGGTTAGTTGATTCCATTGACCTTCCTGTGGAGATCCTATCCCTTTAGGGACTGAAATCCTTGCTCTTGTTCTTCCATAATAGTCCCAAAGCACCATGCAAAGTTTGACTCTTGCTGTCTGCATCTGTTTCAGTAAGCTGCTGTGTAGAGCCTCTAAGATGATAGCCATGCGATACTCCCACCTGCAAGTACAACCGAGTACCATTAATAGTCTCAGGGAATGGTGTTTTCCAATGGGATCCATCTCAAGATGGGCCTGTTATTGGGTGGCCTTTTCATCAGTCTCTGCTCCATCCCAAATCCCTGAATTTCTTCTAGACATCTCTAATTGGATCCTGTATCCATGCTGTTGTCTTGACGTCTTTCAATTGTCTCTGACCAAGGTATATAAAGAAATCAACACTTTTCTCATACGTTCCTTTTGACTAGGTATTTTCTTAAAGCAATAGAAACTAAGATATTAGTAAAATGGTCACATAATTTTCTCTCTACCACCAGCTATGTGTTTAACTAATAAGTAATTTTTCTCTTCCATTCTCTAAGATGGTATGTTGTTTCATCACCAAGCATAGGATAATACAGAGCAGCCTTAAGTTACTGGTCCCTACAGCAATAAGGAAAGAAATAAACCCTCAACGAGAAAATATTTTTGGGGTATCCTCTGAGTAACCCAAGTACTCAATTATTAAGTACATAATTATGAGATATTCTGAAGGTTTGTTTTTCACCAGCAGATATGGAGCAGTGTGTAAGATGTCCAGATGATAAGTATGCCAACCTACAGCAAACCCACTGCCTGCAAAGAGCTATATCATTTCTGGCTTATGAAGATCAATTCGTGATGGTTCTAGGCTGCATGGCCCTGTGCTTCTCTGCCTTCACAGTTCTAGTACTCTTCACTTTTGTGAAGTACAAGGATACTCCCATTGTGAAGGCCAATAACTGCATTCTCAGTTACATCCTCCTCATTTTTCTCATCTTGTGCTTTCTCTGCTCATTGCTCTTCATTGGACATCCCAATCAGGCCATCTGCCTCCTGCAGCAGACCACCTTTGGAATATTTTTCACAGGGGCTGTTTCTACAGTGTTGGTCAAAACTATAACTGTGGTCATGGCTTTCAACCTCACTACTCCAGGGAGAAGGATGAGAAGAATGTTGATAAAGGGTGCACCTAAGTTGGTCATCCCGATTTGTACCCTAATCCAACTTGTTCTCTGTGGAATCTGGCTAGTAACATCTCCTCCCTTTGTTGACAGAGATATACAATCAGACCATGGGAAGACAATCATTATTTGCAACAAAGGCTCTGTCATTGCCTTCCACTTGTCCTCGGATACTTGGGTTCATTGGCTCTTGGGAGCTTCACTGTGGCTTTTCTGGCCAGGAATCTTCCTGACAGATTCAATGAAGCCAAGTTCCTAACGTTCAGCATGCTGATGTTCTGCAGTGTCTGGATCACCTTCCTCCCTGTCTACCACAGCACAAGAGTGAAGGCCATGGTAGTTGTGGAGGTCTTCTCCATATTGGCTTCTAGTGCAGGGTTGCTAGGGTGTGTATTTGTCCCAAAATGTTATGTTATTTTAATTACACCACATTCAAATTTTCTTCAGAACTACAAAGCTAAATTTCATTATTGAAACTTTAATAGTTTTAAGTGTTAGATGGTACTCAAGCTCTTTCTACTTTGTCATAACAAAAGTACTACTGAATCATACAAAAAATTTAAGTAATATCCTAAGATCTTAATGATACAGCAGGATGACACTGCATAATGAAATACCAATGATTAAGGCTTGCTGGAAAATGAGTTCATTCATGAGATACAAACCTGAACTTTGAGAACAGGGAATCTCAATTGGGGAATGGCTGCCATCATTTTGACATGTGTATGTGTGTACACCATGTTCTTAATTATTGATTAATACAAAGTGATCCTACTGTTTGTGGAAAGTTCCACCTCTAGGCAAGTTGTTGTAGGCACTGTAAGAAATAGCATTGTAGACAACATAGATATAATGGAAACACTAAGCATTATGCCATGGACCCTAATTGGGCCCTGCATCCATGTTCTTGTCTTGGCTTCTTTCATTTAACTGTGGCCAAGGTACATAGGAAATCAACACTTTTCTCATATGTTCCTTTTGACCATGGTGTTTTGTTACAGCAACAGAAACTAAGACATTAGCAAAATGGTAAATTGCCTCATTAGGAATTTGGAATATCATAAATTACTGACACAACAAAAAGAACCAATTTGAAAAGGAGAGATAAGGGTGAATGCTAGTAAAGTGTGAATCATGATGACAGCATTTCATATTGTTGATGGTCATCACAGAGGAAAAGGATTTTGAGTAGCTTTACAGTGTATTATGAAGATGTTAAGAATATCAGGTAACATATTAAGAAGGGTACAGTATATGAAAAGGACCCTGGGGTTCAGATTGTGTCTGCAATATAAGGCTCTTGTACTTTTTATGAAAACATACCATTTTAATATGAGATGAATGTGTTTCATTTAGTGAGAAATATCAATAGTGAGAATAATATCATACACAATACCTTTATCACACTAAAGTCTGTGAACACTAAATTCACTCTAGATGAAAGGCATCATTATAAATTTTATAAGAGTAGGAGTAACGAAATGTTGCTTGAGTTTAATATTACACACATGAAAACAGACACACACAAAGACACACATTATTATTTTTGAACATCTGTTGTTGAACTCAGTGTCATTTTCCCCTGAAAGTACTGTTTGTTGCTTTATTTTTAACTGCTATTTTGTAATTTGTTTTTTATATTATAGTTTAATTGTTCTTTCTTTACATTTTCCTTCTCTACAATATCCTTTCTACTCATTCCTGCAATCCTAAATTGTACATGGCCTCTTATTTAATTAATTGCATTGGTTTATATTCTGATTGCTTATCATTTGGTAATACATGGCTAATCTTTTTTCCTTTCTTGGCTATGTCAACCAATTATATTCCCTGATTTACATTTTCCTGCAAATGCTTATGCAGGCTAAAACCTTGGAAACTTTCTTCCATCAAGTTTGGTATGTTCACTGTTGTGTTCCTTCTTGAGATCATATGGTGGGGGTAGTATTGGTGCGACTTCATGGTCTACCTATGCTCTTTCTAGAAAATTTATGTTCACAGGCAAGATTCTCACTTTTTGATTCTCAAGATCTTTCCCACTATCTTCTTCACTTTTCCCTGAACATTGGATGAGGGAAAATTTTATAAGAGGGTACATTGCTTGTTTTTAAGTGTACATGTAGAATTGAAGGAATCTATATGGTGTGAGTCACACTCAGTCTTTATTCTCTTCACTTTTTCCTCCAGTAGCATGTAGTGTACTTTCTTGCAACTTGAATTCAAGACATTAAAGGTAAGGTTTCTAGTTGAGGATCAGTCTAAATCTGATGAAATAAGTCAAGATTGTCTTCAGGACTATCTCCTTACCACCAGTTTGTATAGAGCAGCAGTATCACTCAAGACTTAGAGGTCTGTGTGGGAAAACATGTCAATCAATATAAGGGGCCAAGGTGTTGGGTAACTTCAAGGAAACAGTATCATCAAAACACAAAAGAACTGATGATTGTATGAACTCACAGAGAATTTCTCATCAATCCTAAGAACTGCCCATGTTCAATTCATATAGTATCCCACTACTAAGTATGAGGCATGGACAACTGCAAATATATTATAAATGAAGAATAGATGGTGGTGTCTTTCAGAGAACATTTTTCTGTTATATTGAACTTCAATATGATTACCATTCATGTTCTCTATGTTGGTGTTATATCACCTGACAAAGAAATTGATGATGAAAACAAAAATATCTACATAAATGCATTATTAAGAAAATAAAAGTAATACAGTCATGATAGAATACTGTTTTGTGCAGCTAGTCATGAGGCCTTAGCTGATATTTATAATTACCTTCCTCTAGTACTCATTTTGTAGTTCCTTCATCCTCCTCTACCAGCCCCTCAGCAAGTTGTAAACCTTTTCCTAGAAGAGTGACCCATACTTTTATTTCTGCTGTATCTGTGCCCTTTGTCACCCTGTCTGGATTAGGCTGTTGCATTTTCCAGTATACTTTAATGAAAAACTGTGTAGAACTGATAGATACCCTAAAGGATCTCCTGCACTCTAGATATAAATTGTGTAACACACTTTGTGGACCCACTGTCATACTTCCCTGACTGTGAAGTAAGTTTGTTGGTCAGATGCAATAGTGTGTTGAATACCATGATGGTGAGTAAAGCACTCTCCAATTGCATAGAAGCCATTCTGTGATATTGTGGTTTTGGGATAAGCATTATGTGAAGGAAATATAACTCCACAGACAGAAATATATCTGCTCCAGTAAGGATGAAGCATTATCCTTTTAGAGAGGCAGGAGTCCAATATAGTCAACCTTCAACCAAGTCATTGGCAGGTAACCCTGGGGAATGTTCCCATGTCAGTGGCTCAGTCTTGGTCTCTCCTGTTAATAGATCTGTGCAGTGAGCCTTCCAGCCTGGAGAGGGTAGTGGCGGGGCACAGGGTAGGACCCTGGTGATGGTTTTAAAGTCTGTGTGTCTCAGAGCTTTCTGACTCTCTGACCTGTACTGAAATGCTGATGATAACTTCCAAAAGTCCTAAAAACTTCTTCTGAGGGTAAAAGATTGCAGGCTTAGGTGATTAACACCTGTAGCCTAACAGCAGGGGATTAGGCAAAGTGGCCTTTGTTCTATTTCAGAACTGCTGGGCCCTGACTTATGCCTGCTAGTCTGAGGTCGCAGGAGGAAAAAGCACTTAGAGAAGTTATTATCGAGTTTATTACTAAGTGTAAAAAGTTTCCTATGAAAGCTTTCTATGGGGAAAAGTAGAAAAGTCCTAAGTGGGGAAAAGGAAAACACTCTAACAAAGGAAAAATTCTAAATGGAAAAATTCTAAGCAGGGGAAAAGGAAAGGAAGGGGCGAACGGCTCCTAAGGAACCTCTACATCTATGACTACTCTACTACCTTGTCTTTGTCTTCACTAGTTATACATCTTTCAGAGTACATGATCACATGTTACAAAGTTCATCACAAGTTCACACCAAAATTCAAATCATAATTTGAAATAGAAGTTTACAACACATAATGTTTATACATGCATATCCATTAGGAGCATTTATCTAGCTAAACATCTATCACCTGTCTAGCTCCACAGGTTCACTGAAGGTTTAAAACTATAACTAAGAAATTAGGGAAGTTTTGTAAAGATAAACCCAGGCAATAGTTTCTCTTCTGTCCTAGCACCTACAATAGATTGTGAGTTCCCTTTTAGTGACCTTTGGTTAATTGTTTTACAACCTTATTGGGATGTGCTCTGAGCAGGAGAGAGTCTGGTTACTATCTAAGGGCAATTAACTGATGACACCCAGAGGACTGGCAGAGTTCTCATTGCAGTTTTGACTATCAGAAAAGAACATAATAGCAGTCCCACTATCTAAGAGCTTAATAAGCACAGAAATAACTTTAGGAATTCTTATGGGATCATCGTTAAGACTTAAGAAGTCATCTACTTGTCTATATAGCATCACTACAGGATAGTATATCTTCATAGATTTGCAGAGATCTGTTCCAAAGAGGTGAACTATTGCTTAGAGATTGTTATCAATGTTTAATAGTAACTATAAAAGCATATTAATAGCAGGAATCTTTCCTAAAATGAATTCTCTTAGGGACTTGCCTAATAAGAGAGAATCTGTAGCAGATTATATAATAATCTGAAGCACACCATCTCAGGAAGATCACCTGCTAGTATTCAGCTTGTCCAGTTATGGCTCCTGACATAATATATTTATATGAGGACATCAGGTAGAGATTCCAGATTAAGTGAGGAGTGGAAAACCGGATGTCTTAGGATCTGTAGGGCAAGAACTTGCACCCTCACTCACATGAAGATCAGGTGACCATAGATTCTTTTTATCCTGTTTTTCCAGCACCAAGCTGGAGTTGCACAAGGTTTCTTGTCCCACACATTGACTCTTTCATTTACTGTCACTTTCAGTAATGAGATTCTTTCTAGGGATCTTCACAAGAACAAAGCACTAGAAGAAACTCCTCTTCAGTATGCTATGAGATTGCCAAGAGTAAAAGACCAGCATTAACTAACCCTCATAATCTTGTAGATGCTAGACACATTCAAGCTGATGCATGTTAACCATGAGGCAGGCTCTATCCACTCCTCCTACTAGTAAGGCTCCTTCCAAAATTGCTGTCCCAGATGTTCACCTTTCTCTTACACACATTCACAATAAGGAGGGTTTTCTGAATTGTATATGTCATCTGATGGACCTAATCTACATTGTTATCCTAGATTCAAGACTACAAATCTGTTTCAAACTGACAATCAGTGATCCTGTTGATGGTTCCTGAACTCACTGGAGCCTTGTATGAATTTGTGGCCACTTAAGACAATTAGAATATTTACCTCATGTACCTGTGACTAAAAGTTTCCAAATTTTCCATCTTTGATTGGGTGCGATCCTGCACACTTGGTTGGAAGTACAAAAGTCAAGTGTAGCGTGTTCAGTATAGATGTGTTCTCCATTAACAAAATTTGTTGCAGTCTCACAGGACTTTCATGATAGCTACAAACCTCTTTAACTCACATTCTGGTGGAATCTGATGACTCATTCTGGTCTCTGTGGGAATTGTATGTGTGTGGTACAAAGACACGCAGCAGGCCAAACACCGACATGTTATTAATTTTTCTTATTGCATATATGTTATAATTTTGATTGTTATGTTCCATATTAGTGTTTATTGTTATCCACCTTGCCAGTGTAGATTTTATCATGTTTACTGCTCTTTATGGGATGATATTCTCTAGCATTCTTATTTAATTTAAAAAGATACTGATAGGAACGATAACTTGTAGAGTTTTGCTTAATGTGGGTAAAGACCTGATCTGATTCACAAGTACTGTACAGTTAGACTTAGTGCCCATGTATATAACCCCAGCACCCAGCAGTTAGAGCAGAAAGAAAAACATTGGAGAATATCTTCAGGCAGGCCACAATTAGTTTGAGATCATCCAGCACCATAGTTTATAACTAAATACATATACTGAGAACAGCACATAGGCCTTTCCTAGCATCAAATAGTAACATTTGTCAGATGGATTCTCAATAGTTTTCCAGGAACTTCCCTAGTAATGAATGTCCTTCATAATCTCTGGTATTCCTTTCTTCTTTCTTTTTGGCCTTAACTCATTGTGAATATTGTATCACGAAAGTAATTTTCAAATAGCCTAAACTTTGTGGTGTTAGCCTAAACTTTTTATACCTATCTTGATTTAAATCAAATTTCCCCTACTCTGTAAAATCTACATGGTTCTTTAACTTACACAAAAAGAGAGAACATCTCTTGAAATTGTGGTTTAGAGCACTCCTCATGCCAGTTTCAGTATAAAGTAGGTAAAGCACTTGACTTATGGGAAAGTTCTTCATGTGGTAGGAAGTTTTATTTGCATTTGTCTCTGTTTTATGGGTGTTTGTGTTGTGTGTGTTTAGTCTCTCTCTCTCTCTCTCTCTCTCTCTCTCTCTCTCTCTCTCTCTCT
>NW_021621487.1:28204-35690 GCF_004785775.1 Grammomys surdaster
TCTCTCTCTCTCTCTCTCTCTCTCTCTCTCTCTCTCTCTCTCTCTCTGTGGATTTGTGTATGTACTTGAAGATGACTGTGTTGGACTCTTTTATAGTCTTGTTTATATGGTGTGAGAGAACAGATCAAGTTATATCAAACGGATAGATACAGCAAATCCATAGAGGATGATTTGCATAATGGTGTCTCTCATTCCTGAGCATGCTCAATGAATCTGTATATAATCACATAACTCACACAGAATATTAGTTCTAATCAGTATCTTAGGTTTTCTTCAAGGATCCTTTTAATGGAATTCAGATCCTCTGGTTTGCATGGCCACCACAAATACCTGAACTACCTTCCTTATCACATTTGAAGAAATGGTTGTATGGCAATGTGTCTTACATTTCTATATTTAGTCTTTCCCATTCTTTTTTCCTTTGTTTGTTTGTTTGTTTTGTTTGTTTGTTTTTCCAAGACAGAGTTTCTCTGTGGAGCCCTGGCTGTCCTAGAACTCACTTTGTAGAACAGACTGGAATTGAACTCAGAAATCTGCCTGACTCTGTCTCCCAAGTGGTGGGATTAAAAGTGTGTGCCACCATTGCCTGCATCTTTCCCATTCTTAACTTTCTCACAAATGCTCCATGAATCCAACACTGTTGATGCAGTGGCAAGATGAATACGTGTGGGCTGGCACTGTAGTCAGCTTTGAGAAGATATCTGTACTCTTTGTTGTTAGTAAACTGGATCATCCTACATTTTAATACTGACCAAATCAGTATATAAAAGATAATAAAAGATATAAAAGAACAGCACTTATGGTGCTTCAGAGAAGAGTCCTCTAAGGGACCAAAATAAAACTAAAGTGAAGACAAGGGTTCTGAAAATAAGACAGTCATTGAAGATGTCATGAATGGATTCTGTTATGTGAGTGGGGAAACATCCACAAAAGTCAGATGTTAGGACTATTATAACTTCTACTCACGATATTAGTAAGTACTTATTTCTTCAAAATTGTAGTATATACTGAAGATCAGCTGTAATTTTCTGTAACATGAAATCGACCAGTTTTTGCTTTTTCCCATGGCCAACAGCCTTCATTGGGACATTCTATTAAATATCCTTTCTATGTATAGAGAGACTCATTCTCTCTATGATTTGAGATATGTTTATCTAAAGAAGCTGTACTAATACAAGTGTGGTTTTTCTTTGATTCATCACTGATGAAGATGTCCTGCTTCACAATAGTGCTCAACAGTGTTTCCCTTATGTTTCTGGCTTTTCTCCCAGGGTTGTTTCATACCAATCATCTGGTGAAAGGGAGTTGCAGTTTCCCTGAGCCCAGCGTGAAGGCACAAAACAAAAATTTTTAGTTTCCTAAAATCCTTCTTGAATGTTAATAGACTGGGCACTCTTCTACTCCTGAATCAGACTGATACCTCCTCCACTGCACCTATGAAAGCTATTCACCTTGATTTCAGGAAGAAAGGAAGTGCTGTGAGGAGAGCTCAGGCAAGGTCTGAAGTCAGGTCCTGGTAAGTGCAGGATCAATGCTCACAGAGGGGGGTTGGATTAAGTGTCTGAATAGCCTGAGCTGGAATGGTGAGTTCTCCCCCAGGGCTGGGTGAGGTGAGATTCCTCTTGGAGGAGAGGCACAAATGCTAATGAGGTGCAAACTACTCCTGAGATCTGGAAAGGTCTGACCTAGACCTGAAGCACACTTTAACCTTGAGGAAACTTCACTGGCCAATCAGGCCTGCAGGTGGACCTGCCAGTCAGACAAAGAGGCGGGATCTTCCTGTTGCTCTCTGCAAGTTTGCTGCAACTGTGCTGGCTTGGATAGTTCTGTGCTTCCTGCTCTGAGCTGTGCTGTTGTGTGCCGTGAGAGGACACCAGGGAAGCTCTGAAATCAAGACATGGTGAGCACAGAAAAATAAATGCCCACAATGGGGAGGAGCAGGTCTTTGAGCAGTGGGAGCTGGTTTGGTGGTTCCTCGCTGGGGCTGGAGGGAAACCATCAGCCAGATGGGACCACTTGTGTGGTCCCTTGTAGTGCTCCTCACTTGCCAAATCCGGTCGTGACCTATGAATAACTTTACTATCATTGCTAATTCTGAATTGGCCCAAAACATTTGGATCATTGGCTTGCTTGGAGAAACATGAGTGGTTTCTTTGAGTCTGCAGCACATGTGTCTAAACACTTTTTCTTTTACAGTATACATTAAGAAGACAGGTATATATCTAATAGGTCTGCTTTTACATGCTACTTGTTTTTGTTTTGTTTAGTTTTTGTCAATTTTTTTGTTGTAGTTGCTTATAGTTCTTTAAATGTTTACTGTTTTGATTATTATTTGGCAAAGGAACTTTTCTTTTGTCTAATCTATTTGGTATTTTCAATGCTTCCTTACTGTTATAGGCATCTTCTTCTTTAGCAACTTTTTCTTTTTTCTTTTTTTTTTTTTTTTTGGGTTTTTTTTTTTTTTGAGACAGGGTTTCTCTGTGTAGCCCTGGCTGTACTTGGAACTCACTCTGTAGACCAGGATATCCTCGAACTCTGGAGCTAAGAAATCCACCTACCTCTGCCCCGCAAGTGCTGGGATTAAAGGCATGCTCCACCACTGCCCGGCATAGTTTAGGAACTTTTTAATTTATGATTTCATTGAAAATATTTTCCAGACTTTTGAGCTGATATTCTCTTTTTCTCTTCCAATCACCTCCAGTTTTTTGCCTTTTCATATGTTGCAGTGTCCCTAGTTGCTTATTTCCATGATACTGTTACACTCAACATTTTTGTTTTTCACCAATATGTCCATTTTTTCTATTTATCTTCCCTTCCTGTTCTGTGGGTGAACCTTGCCTCTGTAGTTGTCATCTGCCTTCTGGGATTTAACAAATGCTTAAATCATTCCCTGCATCCCCCACCTGCTGCTGTTGTCAGGTGTGCTTTGTATTCAGGGACCACCAGCAACAGCCACTCTCTATGTTTGTTTCCTGTCTCTGTTCTCTGCACATGCCTCTTTATTCTCTGTCTCTACCCTCATCACTCTCTCTCTCTCTGCTCCCTGTCTGTCTGTCTGTCTGTCTGTCTGTCTGTCTGTCTCTCTGTCTGTCTGTCTGCCTGTAGGTTCTCTTGTGTACCTCTATTTTTTCCCCAGATTCTGACTCCTCTCACTTCCCCCAAACATGCTCTTTTACAAAATATCTGTTACATGTTTTGATTTCTAATGACCTGCTGCCAGAGCATAGCTTTTATTTCTTAATGACATATTTTCCTTGACATTATTTATTGTGTTCCTATGCTGGTATCTATGTATCTGGGTTTGAGATGATGATTGGTCTAGGTACTGGTTTCTGTGTTTGTCTTGTTTGTTTTAAAGTTTTATTCCTGGGTTACTATTCGATTTTTGGATTTTCAGAGAGTGTGAGCTTTTGAGCCAATATCCAATTGTCATTGAGTGTATACCATGAGTGTTCTTTTGTGATAGGGTCACCTCCCTCAGGTTGATATTTTCTAGCTCCACACATTTATGTAAGAATTTCTTGAATTCATGGTTTTTAAAAGCTGTGAAATTTTTGAGGTTTTTTGGTCTTACTGTGCAGTGCCTATCCTCTTGAGGACCTTCAATACTCCCCTAACTCTTCCACAACAGTCCCCAGGTCCATTCAATGTTTAACTGTGGTTCTCTGCAGCTGTTCCAGCCAGTTGCTGGATGGAGGCTCTCAATGGACAATTATGCAAGGCTCCTGAGTGGGAGGATAACAGAGTGTCCTTAATAATGTTATGGATTAAAGCTTGCCAGTAAGGTGTGTCTCCAGTTGGGCAACTTTTCATTGGCCATTCCCTCAATCTCTGCTATAGCCATACCCTGCATTTCTTTAGATAGGACAAATTTTGTTCTGTGTGTCAACTGTGTTGTTGAATTTGATCCTTCAGCTTTGTTCTCATGATCCCATACATTCACCATTTGGTCTCTGTCCCTAAATCACATAAGATACTGTATAAATATTTGTTATTCAGTGTTAATTTATTTTGCAAGCCTGTTGGTTTTATATTTTTAACTTTATTATTTTTGTTTTTCCAGGACAAACTTTTTCTCTGAAGCCCTATCTGTCCTCATAGTAGATATAGAATCTACACAAGCCACCTGACATGTTATTGTAAAATAAGTACAGGCTTCTGTGCTGCTCTTCATCAACTTCTTTAATTTTGAAATTTGTCCAAATATGTAGGTTATATTCTATTTCTAAGTATGGCATATGCTCATGATATCAATACTACCTGTGGCTTCAGAGTAATTGGATTCCAGGTGTATGATGTTCTGCCTTACTCCTGTGTTTCTCCTGAAATTTTTGGACAAATAGGAGTATTTTACCTGTGTGAATGAATATGATTATCATATGTACCTGTTCTTTATTTTTGGCAGAATGTGGCCTCAGAACTCTTGATCTTCATGTTATGGGTAGTCATTAGTCCCCATGTAGATATTTTAAATTGACCACCATTATGTGGAAGACCAGCCAGAGCTTTCCACTTCTGAGTTGTCTCATTCTCCTGCCCTATGTTGCTTATTTATGATCAACATTTATATTATTAATATTTTTATCTGTCTATTTGAATCTGTTTAAACATTTATTCCTTTTTAGTAAAATTTTATTAATGTAGCATTTTAAACTGGTACACTTTCCATTTCTCTAAGATGAATACAGAACTGCTTTTAATGTCTAATTCTTTGTAGGAACTTCAGTAAAGAACGATGAGTTCTCTCTATCATTTCTGTTCTCTTGGTTGATTTTTACAGGGGCATGAGTGTCTTAATATGTTACCTTTGCTGTCCTGAAACTTGTTGCATTGACCTTGCCTGCATCAAGCTCAAGGACATACAGCTCCCTGTGCCTCTGACATTAAAGACATGACCAAAACCACCCAGAATTTATATCATTTATATACTTACTAATTGTTCACATAATTCCTTTAATGTGTGATCAGTGCTGTTGGTCTGTTTCCCTCTCCATCTCCCTCTCAATTGGCATTTCTCTTGCAAAGCTATATCCTGTTCAGTGGGTTCAGAAGCAACACATGAAACTGTCATAATATAAGATCCTATTAAAATGACATAGAGATTAGATTATAACTTCTGTGTCAAAGAAATAAATGATAGTAGCACCAGAAATGTATGATTATATTGTCTAGGAAGCATACATTTATTTACAGTGAGGTCATTATCATGCTTTGTGTTGTACACATATTTTAGGATGAAATAAATATTGATGATGTGCATATCAACTTCACTGGAGAAGAGTGGGATTTGCTGGATCCTTCCCAGAAGAATCTCTACAAAGATGTGATGCTGGAGACCTACTGGAACCTCACTGATATAGGTAAGACTGTGTATTTCTTTTGTTTTTCAAAATAAGGGGACAAATATTTCTTGACTATTGATGATACTCTGTTATTTGAATTGGGGACATGGAAGACTGAGTAAAATAAATCAGAGTCAGTGCTGTGAAAAACCACAGTAAGTTGACTTTTGCCTAATTTCCAATACTATATCACTCATTTTCTCATACTGTGTTTTAGGGTACAATTGGGAAGACCACCATATTGAAACAGAATTTCAAAATTCTAGAAGGTACAAAAGGTAATGTTAATGTGCAAACTGAACCATATATGCCTCTGAGGCAATTTTAATATATCCTGGAAACTGGAAAGTAAAGGAAGTATGTCAAATATCAGTCCTTTAAGTATAGCTATGATTAAAATATTCTCACAAAGCCATGGGCCTTAATGTCAGTTATCTTACTTGTGTTTAAAGGCATTCTTCTAAGGAAGGAGACATAAAAACAATGCCTTAAGAGATGCATTTATGTGATTTGTAACTCCATTAGAGCTATGCTGTGGAACTACCAATCTGATCAGTCTCATAATATTAAGATGTTGCACATTGAAGAGTGATAAACATATATCCAAAGCCATGCAATAAGTAAATAGTCTGTGGTAAATTTTGTGATACTCATACTTTTGTAGTGACATTGCTAAGTTTACTGAGAGGTCACTTTATGAGAGTCAAGAATGTTGCCGTGGAGAAACCTCAATCCACATACAGTATGTCTAGAAGAAATGAAAACTCAAATGGTTTTGATTCATTGTGGAAAGCTTTCATTTATTGTTTTTATGTGTATATCAAGTGTCAGAATAAAAAGAACAACAAAAAAAGCCTATGTGAACATAGGAATATTTAAAGGAGCAACATCCCTATCTTTATTCCAGAACAGTAAGAAGATATGTAGCATTCTGCCTTTGAAAGATTTTCTGAATATGGTAGAAGTTTGCAATTAATTGGTGTTCTGACTTTACTGGGAACATCCCTGAAGTCACACTGCTGCTTATCAACAGGGGAACTAGAAAAGTATAAATTTTTCTGTTTTTCCTGATTCAGAGTGCTAATGTGGGGTGATTCACACTACAGAAAATTTATGAATATAATCAGTGTTACCAAGGTCTCCTTTTTTGCATTTTCCTTTAGATACATGAAATACATCATATAGGAATATCATAGAGAAAAAGATGTTATACCTGTGAGCCATGTAGTAAATATTCTTGTCATCACAGGTGATTTCAAAGAGGCATCAAGCCAGAGTTGGGGAGAACACTATGAATATATGAAATGATAAAACCTTAAGATATGGTTCTTCTTTATTATTAAACCAAACTGTAAAATTAATTCATATTCATTAAATGATTGATCAGGATAATGAAAGTGGTAAAGGTTTCACTTGTGCCAATTATCATTGCAGGCATATAAGAAGTCATAGCAGGAAGAAACCATATGAATGTAATCAGTGTGGTAAAGCCTTTGCAAGGACCAGTCATCTCCAATATCATAAAAGTACACATACTGGAGAGAAATCTTATGAATATAATCACTGTGGTAAAGTCTTTACAAGACACAGTTATCTCCAATGTCATAAAACTACACATACTGGAGAGAAACCTTATGAATGTAATCAATGTGGTAAAGCTTTTACAGTACCCAGTCATCTCCAACGTCATAAAAGATCTCATACTGGAGAGAAACCTTATGAATGTAATCAATGTGGTAAAGCCTTTGCAAGACCCAGTCATCTCCAATGTCATAAAAGAACACATACTGGAGAGAAACCTTATGAATGTAATCAATGTGGTAAAGTCTTTTCACTTCAGAGTACTCTCCAATATCATAAAAGAACACATACTGGAGAGAAGCCTTATAAATATAATCATTGTGGTAAAGCCTTTGGAAGCTCCAGTAATCTCAAACGTCATAAGAGAACACATACTGGAGAGAAACTTTATCAATGTAATCAATGTGGTAAACACTTTTCAAAACAGTTTACTCTCCAATGTCATAAAAGAACACACACTGGAGAGAAACCTTATCAATGTAATCAATGTGGTAAAGCCTTTTCACAACAGAGTAGTCTCCAATGTCATAAAAGAACACATACTGGAGAGAAACCTTATGAAT
>NW_021621487.1:35700-40217 GCF_004785775.1 Grammomys surdaster
ATACTGGAGAGAAACCTTATGAATGTAATCATTGTGGTAAAGCCTTTGCAGTACAGAGTAATCTCCAATGTCATAAAAGAACACATACTGGAGAGAAACCTTATGAATGTAATCAATGTGGTAAAGTCTTTTCACAACAGAGTAATCTCCAATGTCATAAAAGAACACATACTGGAGAGAAACCTCATGCATACTCAATGTGGTAAAGCATTTTCACAACAGCATACTCTACAATATCATAAAAGGAAACATTGTGCAAATAACCCTTAAGAATGTAATTAACGAGATAAAGCCTACTTACAGGGGAGATGTCTCCAAAACTGTAGAAGACCACATACTGGAGAGAAATCTTATTAACATAATCCATGTGACAAAAGGCTTTTTACAAAGTTATTTTCTGCAAAAGTATAAAAGAGCCCATGTTGGAGAAGAACTATGAATGTAATTGTACTGGCTGGTTTTGTGTGGAACTTGACATGGGCTGGAGTTATCACAGAGAAAGGAGCTCCATTTGAGGAACTGCCTCCATGAGATTCAGCTGTATAGCATTTTATGAATTAGTGATAATTTTAGAGGTCCCACTGTGGGTCTCATCATTCTTGGGATGGTAGTCTTGGGTTCTATGGGACTTTGTTATTTTCCAAGAACTACAACTTCAGCATTCCAGGAAGTTACCTGTTCCCTGGGCAGGTGAATCATATAGGCTAATTTTGGGGATTATGCAACCTTGATCTGTTGACATCATAATCCCTTCGCCTATACACATTGTTCCTCTAATAAGGAGTGTGATGTCAAGCCAGGGGAAGCAAACCAGTAAATAACATCGTTAATGGCCTCTGGCTCAGCTTCTGCTTTTTGACTTGCTTAATTCCAGTCCTGAATTTCTTTGGTGAGGAACAGCAACTTGGAAGTGTAAGCTCAATAAACCCTTCCCTCCCAACTTCCTTATAGTGCATGATATTTGTAGAAGAATAGAAACCCTGACTAAGACAGTATTCAGTGTGTTAAAGCTTTTGCACTTCCTACTTCTTTCCAAAACATAAAAGACCCACACTGGAAAAAAAACTCACAAATGCAATCAATGAGTTAAAGACTTTTCACAACCTTGTAGTCTCTATTATTAAAACAGCACATAATAGAGAGAAATCTTATGAATGTAATCAGTGTTCTAAAGCATTTGCAAGTCATGGTCATCTGCAGTCTTATAAAAGATCCATACAATAGATAAGTCACATGAATCTATCGATGTGGTTCAGCCTTTGCATATCATTGTTCTTTACAGACACAAAATAATCACTCTGGAGAGAACCCCTGTTAATGTAATCACTGTGGTAAAACCTTGTGAATTCACTGTCATCTGCAAACACATAATAGAACACATTCAAGAGAGCAACCTTCTCAAAGTAATCAGTGTATTAAGCTCTTGGGAGTTACAGTTATCCCCCAGTACATAAAACAACACATAATGTAGAGAAACTGCATGAATGTCATGAATGAGGTAAAGCCTTTCCAGGACAGTCATCTCTGAATACACAAAAGAAAATGTGTAGGAGAGAAACCTCATGAATTTAGTCAATGTTAGAAAGCATTTGCATATCACAGTTGTCTCCAAACACATGAAGGCGCACATGGTGGACAGAGGCCCTATGAGTGTAATGCATGTGGTGTCACCGTCTTCTCCAAATACTTCAAGGAATACACACTTTGGAGAAATCTTATGAATGAAATGAGCATGGAAAAGCCTGTTTATATCACTATAGTTTCCAAAGACATAAAAGAACACATATTGGAGAGAAACTTTTTGAATGTACTCAAGTTGGAAAATCCTTTACATGCCACATTAGTCTCTGAATACCAAAATGAACACATACTAGAGAGAAACCTTCTGAAAATAATCAAAGTGTTAAAGCCTCTGCATGTCGTAATCATATTTAAATGCATGAAGGAATTCATAGTAGAAATGAACTGCTGTGATTTTAATATGCTTGGACCAAAGAAGTGGCAATATTAAGATATTCAACATTGTTGGAATTGATAGTACTGTCTTGAAGGAAGTGAATTCCTGATGGTGGTCTTTGGAGATCTGACCAGGATAAAACAGACACTCCTACTGTTTGGCTGGAAGACTGTCTCTTCCTGGTTGCCTTCTCATGAAGATATAGAACTCTGACCTCCATCTCCAGCGTCATGGCTGCCTGCATGCTGCTAATCTTCCTGCTCTGATGGTAACTGACTCAACATTTGAAACTGTAAGCCAGGCCTAAGGAAATACTTGCCCCTAAAACAGTTTCCTTGGTCACAGTGCCTCTTCTTAGCAATGGAAATTCTATCTAAGACAGAAGTTGGTACCCCAGACATAAGTATTGCTATGATAGGATTGACTATGTTTTTGTTTGGAGCAATGTGGATTTTTAGACTTTGGATTGCTACATGTATTAAGTGGAACTTAATGGTCCATTCTAGTAGGAATATGAAACACACACATATGTACTAAGGGTGATTTGACTTTTGTATATAGTTTTAATGATTTATGCTTAAGAATGTTGCTACCTTTTCCCCACGTCTGAAGAGTGTCCTTGAGGCTAAGGTAAGGAGGTTTATGTTGATTGCATTGATAAAGTCTCAGGAAAGCCAAGTATAGCCTTTGGCCTGTGTTTACTCTCATGGTGATTGTGTTGATTATGCTTAGTAATCTTAGAAAGGAAAAATATAAAATGTTAGGTTCAAAGGAAATGGATCACCAGTAAGTTGAATGAAGGTAAATCCTGTGATGAAAGATATCTGATGGTATTAAAGAAATGGTGATGTTATGGGAAGATTCCATCCACCTAAACATATGAATGTGAAGTTGTATGAAGGAGAACTGTATCATGATAGGCACTATTATTACCCAGTTATTGTTTCCATGTGGGCATAAGGAGATACAAGTATCAGTCAAATTGACAAAGGATGGATAGTCATTACTTTTCTGTGTTTTCCATTTAAGATCTAAAAGGAAATATTTAGATTCAGGCATAGTGATACATGCCTTAAATCCCAGGAGAAGAGAGTCAGCAGATTTCTGGTTCAAGTCATCCTGGTCCAGAACAAGATTTATGTAAAGAAATCCTTAGTCAAAGTGTCACACACAAACCTTTTATCCCATTGTTCAGGAGACAGAGCCATGCATACCTCTGAGTTCAAGGTTAAACTACAGAGTAAGTTCCAGTAGCACCAAGCTTAGGCAGTGAAGTTGTTGAAAATTAGAAAGCTGGTGATAATGTAATAGAAGGGCCATGTTCCAGCCCCAGAAAGCAGCAGAACTCAGTAGCTTTGTCCATGTGCCTCTGGCTTTAGAGGTAAGACTAGAAGGGAGTACTGACACAGTTGATACTGGTTAGCTATAGTTAAAAAAACTTTCAGTGTTGAAGAGGAACCATCATCACTGAGGTGAAATCTTAGGGGAGTGTTTTCTGAGAGGATAATGAAGCTGTGTTCCAGAGATAGTCAAGGTTGTACCTTATGGTACAGATGGTTTTGGTTATGTGTAAATATCACTAACATGGCACCATTTTTAAGGCATGAATGTGTTATGGAGAACAGCTAAGGCTTGGCCTCATGAAGGGAGTGTATGAAAGTAAAGCAGTGAAGCCTAGTTGCAGCAGGAGGACACAGCATATTGAAGATGTCAGTGCCATGGGATGAGTAGAAAGACCAGCAGCAGGATTTCTTTTTGTTTTCTTTATTTACATTCCAAATGTTGCCCTAGTATCCAGTCCCACCTCCCAGAGTGCTTTACCCTATCCCCCCCTCTCCTTTGCCTTTGAGAAGGTGCTCAACCACTCCCACCTCCACTCCTCTCATCCACCCACCCTCCACCACCTCCCCTCCCCCATTATCCTTTCCTGGGGCATCAAGTCCCTACAAGATTAGGTGTATAGTCTCCCATTGAGTACAGACAATGCAATCCTCTGTTACATATATACCTATAGTGACAGGTACATGAGATAGGCATGCTAATTTTCTTAGGCTGCCACACATTCATGCAAGGCTCCTGTGAGTTCAGAATCCAGCCACAGGATCACTGATTATCAGTTTGAAATAACCTCTCATCTAGGATAACAAGGCAGATTAGGCCCATCAGATGGCATATACAACTGAAAAGAATGTCCTTGTGCTGAAGGTGTGGTAAGGAGATGGTCATGGTCCAGGTAGGCAATGTTGTGAAGAACCTTACTTCTCTTGGCCAACAGCCTTTAATGGTAAAGTCTGTTAAATATCCTTTCTATATGTATAGAGAGATTCTCTCTATGATTTGAGATATGTTTATCTAGAGAACCTGTACTAATACAAGTGTGGTTTTTCTCTGCTTCATCACTGATGAAGATGTGCTGGTTTACAATAGTGCTCAACAGTGTTTCCCATATGTTTCTGGCTTTTCTACCAGGGTCATTTCATACCAACTGTCTGGTGAAAGGGAGTTACAGTTTCCTGCCTGCCTCTGCCTCCCAAGTGCTGGGATTAAACGCATGACCCAC
>NW_021621488.1:0-4357 GCF_004785775.1 Grammomys surdaster
GGTCCAAGGGTGAGCACATCTGTGAACATACACACTAAAATAAGTATCAAAGAAATAAATGTAATTTTTAATGAGGGATGTATTTTGTTTTAGATTAAATCTGGTATGCATTTTATATTAACAACATACTTCATTTTCAGACCAGCACACCCAAATGCATCTAATTCTGTAACATACAGGATTTTTTTTTTTTCTGAAACAAGGTCTTTTGTAGTACAGGTTGATGAACTTCCAACCTTTCTGCCTTTACATCCTAAGAGCTGGGATTACAAGTGTGTGCCACTATTTATGAAGTGCTGGGGATTGAACCCAAAGATCCACACATGCTAAGCAAGTGCTATGCTGAGCTCCTTCCCAAAGCTCATATACAGGATCTTAATAAGATACGGAAGAAAAAGATCGATTGCCAAATTAAGAGAACTAAGAGAAAGATGAAAACATAAAGAAGAAGAAAGAACTCAGAAAGACAGGAGGTACCCAAAAAGCAATTGGCTGCTACACAGATGAAAGCTTCAGAGGGGCAAGGAGTAAGATAAACCTGGGGCTTGAATGGGTAAAGTGTTCTCACACAGGAAATTGAACTAATGACAAAGACTAAAACTTAAGGCTTATCTCCCAGACAAACAACCTCAGTATTGACCAAGCTCACGCTCTGCTTTTCAGCACTGGAATCATAATTTGTCAGGTAACCCAGAGCTGTCCCTACTCTACAGATTAGACAAATGCTGAGATACTCAGGAATCCAATAGGAAATCCAAAATGTGGTTTACTGATACACTGGGGTTCACAGCTCCAGAGATTTATACCCTCCTTTTCTCATCACCTCCTTACTAATCTTAATGATGAAAATGGGTGAGTATAAAATTAAAATGGAATTGGGTCTCTCCAAGAAGCAATCACTCAGTCTGCTCCACTGTAGAACTATGTACCCTTGTGACAGGAAAGAGACACAGCCTATATGTTAGCCCAGGGGTCGCATCAGTGAATATATATGACAGCTAAGTATCACCTAACACTTTTACTATTTATTTCCTACCAGAGTTTCCCAGGGTTCACAGACACATTTTGAGTTTTGTTGTTTGTTATGGGGAGGGGTATTTTTGTTGTTTTGTTTGAGATAAGGTCTACCTTTTTAGGTCAGGCTGACCTTGAAGTCATGATCCTCCTGTCTCAGCCTCAAAAGTGCTGGAATTACAGGTATGTGTGTGCCACCACATGTAGCTCACAAAAAAAAAGAAAAAAAAAGTTTTTGCTTATCTGTTTTGATTTGCACTGTCATTTCTGGCCTCTTTAGGGAAATCTGCTGAAGCTAGGTCCACATTCACCAGAGTTAGTGTCGGTGATATTCTTTCTTTGAGAGCAAGATAAACAAAATCTACCTGGCTTTTTAAAGTCCCAATGCCATACTGAGGTATGCTCCTACAGTGTTGGCTCTGGGACCAATGATTTCATTGGAGTTATTTACATAATGATACATAAGAGGTTATGGACAGGAGTGTGGGTGGCTTTAAATCAGTCACACTAGAAGATCTTCACCTGTAGATGATGACTCTCTCTCCGTATTCCCGAAAATGGAGTTCTCTCCCTGGTCCTTCCTAGCCTGTATATTCTAGTCCCTCCTCAAGGTCATGTGCAATTATGGCAACTTGAATACAGGAAGGATCAATATATTCAACAAGCCCAGGTGTGGTGATGTTTTTCAGGAAGCCACAGATGAATTCATGAAGATGGTGGCAGTTTGGCTTAGAGTTAAATCCTGTACAACAGACACCAGTCTGTCAGAGCTGAGGAGGACCTGCTACTTTAAACTCGATGACTTAGCTGCCGGCAGGATGGCTCACATGCCTGATTCCCAGCTCTTTTGAGGATGAGAATCCAGCTATATGGAGACCTCCCTGAAACACAGCCTAGTGGCCAACTGTTCTGTTAAGATTTTGAACTACAGAATAATTGATAAAGTTTACAAATTTTTATTGTTAACTAGTCAACAATCTAATCTGTGTGATCTGTTAGTTACAAATTGTGACTTGCATGATGGGTTATATATGATAAAAGTTAATTGTAAAATTATTCACTATGAATTCCTTCAACTTTCTCATTATTATTTTGATTCCAGGTTCTAGAAAATCTATATTTTCTTATTAGCCATAAAGTCATACAAAATAAGAAACCATGATAAAAAGTGAATTAAAACAAAAATTTGATCTTTACACTCATTATTTTCATAGATTGAATTGAGGTATAGTTAAAGTTTGCATAAGAATAAACTTTCCTTACCTACTAGGCATATCAAACATAGTCTTGCTACCTATTGTTTGCTACATTTAAAGATAACATTCTGAGAAATAAAAATAAATGCGGCTGATCTTTGGTCTCAGTACATGTGAGGAATAGTAGCACACAATAAATCACACAAATCCATTTTAAAATTTTCATAGATGAGTATGTGTGTGATGTATGCATACATATATGTACTAGTGCTTCTGGAGGCCAGGGGAGGATGTCCTGTGTCCTCTGTCACTCTCCACTGTATTCCTTAAGACAGCACCTTTGACTAAGTCTAGACAATCCCAACAATCCTCCTGTCTCTACACCACACCGTGCTACAATTTCAAACCCGCATGCAGCCATGCCAGACCTTTTATGACTGCTATGAATCAGAATGCTTTTTGTTTGTTTGTTTTTGTTTTGGTTTTTTGTTTTGGTTTTTTGTTTGTTTGTTTGTTTGTTTGTTTCGAGACAGGGTTTCTCTGTGTAGCCCTGACTGTCCTGGAACTCACTCTGTAGAGAACCAGAACTCTTATGTACATGCTTGCAAAGCAAATATTTTTACCCATAGAACCATCTCCTTACCCCTTATTAGTATTTCCAAATATTGTCCTATAGCCTCACCCCTATCCCTTTTCTCTGGCTTGCTAAGACCCACATTAAAATTGACCAGTTTAGTTCTTATTTTCGCTTCTTCCATTCAACCTCCGGTGGTTATTATATCTCATCCAAAACGATCAGCATGAAAACGGAAGAAAATAAAGGCACAATGATTAGTAACTCTTCAAACAGGGAAATGGGACTCTGCTAATCTTTAATTGACTGTAAGGAACTTGATAAATGAGGTAGTGCAGACCTCTCTACCTTCCCCAGTGTACTTGAACTTGATCCTCAGCTCCTCTTCCTCTCTGCTCTCAGGCTGGCTTAGCCAGGCACTACTTTCTGTTCCAGTGTATCATCTATACACAGCCTCTCTAGCCCTTTCAGTGTTGCCCGAAGGTTCCCCCAGTCTCCACTTTCTCCAGATACCCCATCTGGAACTTGATGTCTATAATGCTCATGACTGCCCTCCTGACTGGCCCTTTACCTCCTGGTCCACAATAACAGGTAGTAGCTCAAGTGCCATGGGTTAGGAAGATAGGGAAAGTATCTGTTAGCTACAGATCTGATAAACAGATTTGTAAACTGAGTGTAAAAATATGTCTCCAAAAAAATGCTACAAGCCGGGCGGTGGTGGCACACGCCTTTAATCCCAGGACATGGGAGGCAGAGATAGGCAGATTTCTGAGTTCGAGGCTAGCCTGGTCTACAGAGTGAGTTCCAGGACAGCCAGGACTACACAGAGAAACTCTGTCTTGAAAAAGCAAACAAACAAACAAACAAAAAACCGCCACAAATCAAGGTAGAAAATGTGTCAAATAAGCAAGAACTCAAAGAACCTGGGGAACCATCTGCCCAGATAAACAAGAAGTGACCATGATAAGTGTAAATAAATATACCTGATACAATGTGAATAAGTAAGCATTTAATTCTCTTAATCTAAGTCTTGGGCAGTTTGGGTTGCAATAACAAAGCACCATAGACTGAGTAGGTTAAATAACAAAAACATATTTCTCAGAGTTCTGGAATCTGAGAACTCCAAAGTGAAGGAGCAGTGTATTCTGCTCCTGGAAAAACCTGTCTTCTTGGTTTTGAGATGGACACAAAGATGACAAGGAATGGTCTTCTGGTTTCATTTATTCTGTAGAAATCAATCCTGTTCATGAGCACTCCGTCTTTGTGACCTAATTACTCCCTAAGGTCTGGCCTCCAAATATCACCATTTGGGGGATTAAGGCATAGATATGAATTATTTTGGAGGGGGGAGTATGTTCAGTTCTTTTTAGTGCATATGCATGCCAGAGCAAATAGAGGGCAGACACATCCCAGCATCTCACTGCAGAATCATGTCTTAGCTCTAGCCACAGATAAGGCCTATGCTTATTTCTTGTGCAAGTTTCCACATTCACCCAATCCCTAGTAAAACCTCAGACAGAGCTTCCGCATATTTTCAGGTTATTGTCATGCAGCAGCTTATCTCCCTGCCCTA
>NW_021621489.1:0-8988 GCF_004785775.1 Grammomys surdaster
TGTGTGTGTGTGTGTGTGTGTGATGGACTTTGACCATTTTCCTACACATAAATGCCTTTTCCTGTGAAGTCCTTCTCAGATTCCTACTGATCACCATCTGCTTCCCATCTCATCCCCTTCTACTTATATATCTTCTTTTTTCCATTGATCCAGTGATTGTCATCAGGCTTACTTACAGGAACAAGGGTTAGAGGCTAGTTACAGGAGCAGCAGAAGTTTTTCAAATTTCACAAGTGGAATAGACATAGCTGACCTTGGATGAGAAATACAGTCAAAGAGCAGATGCCCCCATAATACTACACAAAACAGCCTCTGGGCCAGCACCACACCTTAGTGGCACAAGGCATGCCTAGCATGTTCATAGCCTTGGTTTCCAAATTCAGTATGACACTGTGCATGGTGGCATATACATGTAATCCCAGCACTCACAAAATGGGGTACGAGAAATACCTGTGAGTTCAAGGCCAGCCTGGTCTACTATGTAATCAGTTCCAGGACAGCCAGGGAGTCATAGCAAGATCCTGTCACAAAATAAAAAAGAAGGGAAGGAAGGAAGGAAGGGAGGGAGGGAGGGAGGGAGGGAGGGAGGAAGGAAGGAAGGAAGGAAGGAAGGAAGGAAGGAAGGAAGGAAGGAAGGAAGGAGCAAAGGAACAGAAAAAGAAAAGAAGAAAAAACAACAAAAATCAAACCTACCAGGCAGTGATGGCACACCTTTAATTGGGTGGAAGAGGCAGGCAGATCTCTAAAAATTCAAGGCCAGCCTTATCTGCAGAGTGAATTTCAGGGCAGCCAGGGCTACACACAGAATCCCTGTCTCAAAAACAAAACAATAGAAAACAAAAATAAACCCTTACACCACCACACAAAGAAACAAAAAGCAAACCTTAGATTCAGGTTGCCTGTCTATCTGTGTGTGTGTATGCATGTGTTTGTATGTATATATGCAGATATGTACATGGAATATGAATAAAAATTTGTTTTCAGACCTAGGCACCCTAATATATCATCATATTTTGTCTAATCTGTAGATTGGACACATATAGTTTTTGTGGTCAACATGGTAAATGTCATCTATGGGACTTTGTATTTGTTTTATTATTATGTGTAGCTTCATGGGTTTATGTACACCACATTCAGGTACCTGTGAAGGCCAAAAGAGTGCATAGAATCCCCTGAAAGTGGAGTTAACAGGCAGTTGTGAGCTGTTCACTATGGATGGTAGGTACCAATCCTGGGTCTTCTAAAAGAGCAGTAAATGCTCTTAACCCCTTTCCCATCTCTTCAGTCCCAGATTGACTGCATTTTTTTTATACTGTATGAAAGATAGGTTATAATAAGCTTTAATATTCATGAAGATTTATTCAAGTGTTGTTGTTAGAGACAGGATCTTGTATTTCTCAAGCTAGTCTCAATTTGGTATGTGGTCCAGGATGTTCTGGAACTCCTGGTTCTTTTGCCTCCATGCTCTAGTGCTAGAAATATAGATTTCTCTATTTCTTAAATAAGCGGTGCTGGGGATTGAACCCATGACCTCATGCATGCTAGGTAAAGAATCTACAAAGTGAGCTACATCTCCAAACTTTGTGGATTCATTAAAAGTAAACCAAAATTTGTCTGTTTCATCAAAATAATCAACCCTTCTTTTCCTGATACAATTGATGAGAGAGCAATCAATAAGAAGCTTACACCATTCATCATTCAGGTGCATGGAGTTCCCTACTCCCTCTTCCATGATTTGTGATTTGAAAGAGAGACCATAGGCTCTGTATTCTGTTTGTTTGATGTTAATCCTCAGAGCAGCTCTGAGTGTAGAATGACCATTGATATTTTAGACATTGAGCTGGGACTCAGAAGTGCTTGAGGGACTTGCTGGAAGTTCACACTGGCACTGAAGTGTTGCTCAATATTGAACTCAAAGCCCTGTGTGCTTTTCATTGCTTATTGAGTTAAGATATCACCAAAATGAACAAAATGATTTAAGCTTTAGGTGGTGTGCTTAAAGGATGGAGCATTTTTGTTTTCCACTGACTAAGTAGATTACTACAGTAAAGTTCCATTCAGGCAGGGGTGTCCTAGAGGTATACAGAGGGGTCATTTCCAAAACCTGGATATATGCCATATGCTTCTGGACTCCACTTGAGGCAATTTTAGAAAAATAACACCATGTACATGGACATATTTACTTTGGTTACTTGATATATTTACTTTACAATCTACATAATTTGAAAGCAACCAGATAAAAAGAAAGAATCCACTACCTATAGAAAGCTGCAAAAAGAATATGAGAGAGACAGAAAATTGTTGATTTGCTTCTTAACACTGAACTCTGTAGTTTGTTTTCTGTAAATATGGGGGGATGAAATTAATACAATGTATTAATTTCTCAACTTAGTGGTATTTTCAGTGAAGACTGAACTGGACAGGATGTGGGATGAAAAAGGTCAAGAAGTACATAATTTCACTGTCTTGCTGGAAAATTTGAACTTGACACTGAACTCTGCTTCTCCCATTGGGTGTCATGCTGTGAACATTGGTGGGGAAGATCTGTGTGCAAGGAAACCTCATCTGGTTTTGGGACTGCTGTGGCAGATTATTGAGATTGGCTTGTTTGTTGACATTTAATTAAGCAGGAAGGAAGGTAATGGAACACAGTTGTTCTTTTGAAAGATGAATATTGTTGAGTTTTACTTTCTCTTCATGAAAATTGTCAAGCTTGCACTTAACTGAGTTGAGCAGAAGGTACCTAGTATGAATGCAGAGCTATTAAAAAAAACCCATACACCACTGTTCTTTATCTATAGCTGACCAGATAGTTCACATTTGATTTGACTATGATGTCACAAAAACACAGAGAGGTTTTTCCTCACTCTCCACCATAGGATTTTGTGTGTGTTTGTGTGTGTGTGTGTGTGTGTGTTTCTGTGTGTGTGTGTTTATGTACATGAGCCTCCAGCTTATTAATCCAGGTATCCAAGGTGTCCAGTGAGCCCCAGGGATCCTTCTGAGTCCTCGTCCCCAAGACTTGGTTACAGGTGAACACCACTGCATCCAGGTTTATAAGAGAACTGGAATGAAGCACTGATCTTCATACTTTCACAGCAAGCAATTGACCAAGCTTTTCTTCAGACAAGCTCTATCAGTAAATCTGTAGCTTGATAATTTGGATATATTGTTAAATAGGAATGCCCAAAGACTGGCACAAACTCCAGCCCCTCTCCACCCCACCTCACCCCACCCCTGCTTCCACTTCTGCAGCTCTGAAGAGTACAAACATGTGCTCCCACACCTGGCTTGTCACATGGGTACTGGCAATTGAACCTGGGTCCTGTGGTTTCACAGCAAGCCCTTTATTGACTGAGCCATGTATTAAGCCCAGAGTTTGAAGTCCTGGAAACTGGGTCTCTATTACCAAAAAAAGTATCAAAAGACTGAAACAAGGTACAAAGCTGCAGACCCGGAATCACAGCATTTGACAGGCTATGGCAGGGAGATCATGAGACTGGAGTAGCATGGGCTTGTTTCAAAGAAAAAGAGACAAAGAGCACTCAAGTGCTTGACATGACCAATATAACATGACATACTGACTGAGGCATTTATGTCTACAAGCACTGGTGGCCTTGCTTCGAGATGGTGAGACTCTGGAAGAGCTTATGAAATTGTCTCCAGAAAAGCTTATGCTCAGATGGGCCAACTTTCATCTGGAACATTCAGGCTGGAAAAGATCAGCAACTTCAGTGCTGACATCAAGGTAACTGGCATTTGGAGAGATAAGATGACTTTAGAGATTTTATCCCAACTTAATAGAGATAAAAATTAAAGGTTATCATCAGGCCCTGCTGTCTTTCTTGTTTTGAGATAAGGTCTGGCTTTGTAGCCCAGGTTGTACTAGACATCACTTTTGTAGACAAGACTGGCCTCAAACTTACTGTGATTCTTTTATCTCTTTTGCTGTTGTTGTTGTCTTATCCCATCTTTTGGATATTTTATTTATTTACATTTCAGATGCCGTCCATTTTCCCCATTTCTCCTCCTTAGAAAACCCTATCCAATCCCCCCTTTTTCTTATTGCTTTTATATCATTTTAATTACATCCATGTATTAAGGTCAGTTCTAGGTTGAGGGTCTAGCAATACAAGGAAGCCTTTTGAACACTGGCATACAGAGAAATACCTCCATAGCTGGATGATACTTTTCTGTACATTGTTGATGTTTTTGTTTACTTTGGTTTTTCTTTTTTGAGGCATGGTCTCCTATGTCCCAAGATGACCTCAAATCTGCTTTGTAGTTAAAGATGACAAGAATTGTCATACTCACATTTTGTGGGGTCTTCAGTATTAAATCCAGGGTTTCCTCTATTCAAGGCAAGCACACTACTAACTGAGGCCATTTTGGTCTTTTCAGGTATGCTTTCACTCTGTAGCCCAGGTGGGCCTACAGCTCAGTGTGTCAGCTAGGGTGGCTTCAAAACTGCAATCTTCCTGCCTCTGCCTAAAAACTACATACAGGCAGATGCCTAGTCAGTGAAAATATTTTATTATGAAGCCAGCTTTGAATATTTTTGAAAAGCAAACAATTCTTGCACTTGTTGATCATGTGAAGCCTTAACCTCAATCCCTATCACTGTGGGAGAAGAAAGAAGGGGAGAGATGACCTCATTTGGTTAAGTGTGTTCTGATCTTAAAAGCTTAAATCCTATCTTGAAAACTATATGCCAACTAAATGCTTCTCATTTAAGCTTTTCTTTATTTCAACTTTTGATTAAACATATAATTAACAAAGCAGCCGATGTTGCTTCCGTAGTCTGATACTCATCATGCTTTGTAATACCAAAATGTGTTTATTTTCTCTTTCCTTATGCTTCCTTGATTTCTGCTCTTTTATCTCTTGTTTATCTGTCAAGCATATTGTCTTCAGTAACACAGTGAAGGTACAGAAATACTTAATAACTTTAATGAATTGATAGCATAAATTGTAAAGTCATAACAAAATCAAGTTCACAGAGAGGTATAAGGCCAAACAGATGGACTTTGCTTGGGCAATATCTCAACAATAAGAAGACAGAATAGAATGCATTATATTACCACAAAAACTGATCCAAATGTCCTCATCACCAAGGAACAATATGATGCACCTACTCTTTGTAAATATGATCACAGTGGTATGTTCAATTCTTTTGTAGGATTCCAAAGCCTATTACTATCTGCTCAATCAAATTGCACCAAAAGGACAGAAAGAAGGGTAACATGGACAGATATTAACACATCAGGTTTCAAAGTAAGTATAGGTGCCTTTTCTAGTTCTAGTCTTTTACCATTGCTTGTTTCTTTTTTTCCTCCCCTTTGGTTTTGTGAGACAACCTCTTGCTGCATAGCACTATAACCTGCTATGTAGAGCATGCTTGTGTTAGACTCATACACATCCACATGCCTCTGCTTTCTCTGTATTCGATCTAAAGGTATGTGCTGCCACACTCAAATAATTTTGAATAAATTCTATCAAAACATCTATGTAATTTCATGTAGTGGTGTTAAAACTTTTAAGATTATTTTTAGAAGATGTGGTACATGTAAATCACAGGAGAGAACATACCCTTATTTATTTTGAGAACTTGTGAGTTCCATAATTTTGATGATACTGGATTTTATGAATGACATAAACATTCAAAGGGAGTATGGGGAAGTAAGGATTTCCCATGGCTTATTTCCCATGTTAGGGGTAAAGGGAGAGTCCATGCATTAAGGTATCTACCTGGGGTAACTTGTCCTCCCTCAAGATATACTTACAGACACACTCAGAGGTAGGTCTCAAAGTTAATTCAAAACCAAACTGAGTTGATGGTCAAGATATACCATCCCACTAGCAAATCCTACCTGTTTGATGTTTTTCTACTATATTGCTTTGAGGTGTCCCCCAGAGTCCATCCAGGATTCCTCTACAGGCTTTAGAATTTGGGCTATCCGCTTAGCATTTAAATTCCTACAAAATATTATCCATATCTTTCAGTCTGCCTCCAAAACCTATTTTCTCTTTCATATAGCTGTGTTAGACTTTTCCAGACACCACTCCCCCTTTTCATTTTTTGAGACAGGATTTCTGTCTTTCTGTCCTGAAACTCAATCTGTAGACCAAGTTGGCCTTAAACTCCTAGAGCTCTGCCTGCCTCCACTTGCCTCTGTCTCCTGAATGCTGAGATTAAAGGCATGTGTCACCACCACTCAGCCCAAACATCCCTTTTAACTCCAAGCCCATGCCTGCAAGTTTTAAATATATTCTTTAAGAAAAAAAAAAAAGTAAGGGTCTGGAGAAATGGCTCAGCTGTTAAAAGTGCTTGCTGCTCTATCAGAGACCAAAGTACTATTTGCAAACTCAACCTGTAACTCCAGATCCAGGAGATCCCAATGCCCTCTTCTGTTCATGGCATTGTAGGGGTGAGAGAAATTTAAAAAATTAAAAATTAAAAAAATGTTTTGAAAATAAAATATTTTTCTGAAACTATGCATATTTAAAATTAATTCTTCAAAGAAATGTTCATGAAAAATTGGGTAACAGATTATTTTCCTCTGCTTTTTGTCATTGAGAGGTAATCTCAATGGAATACTTTCTTCAGTCCTTAGATGTATTCTGGCGCCACCTTAGGGAATTTACAGGTACCACACATCTCATGCCTCATGTTTTTGCATGTGAAACCAATTTTATAAGTATCAGGTGTTAGTTGAAAGAAAGTACTATCTATCCTTTACCCAACCTATGACTAGAGTCTATGTAATATATACACATATACATATATATGAATATATAGAGGTGGTGACGGAAGGAAAATATGCAAATTATATAACTTAATGGAGGAATGTGGCTCAGTGCCAGAGATCTTGCCTAGAACAGCCAGCACTACAAAATAAAATAAAATAAAATAAAATAAAATAAAATAAAATAAAACTAATCCAGACTCACTTATCATGAGAACACTTAGTAAACAAATGTTTTGCTTTAATCTTTACTGCCATATCCTTTATTTTTTTGTTGTTGTTTTTTGAGGAGTGTTTTGTTTTTGTTTAAAACCTCCTTATTTACATTGAGCAAAGAATTTCCTATTTTGTTTCTTTGATTTTTTTAAACCTAGTAAACCATTTTGGGGTAAGTATTTAATGTGTCTCCAGTTGACCTCAAACTTACTACATAGTAAAGAATGATCCTACATTTCTGATGTGCTGGGATTACAAGTATCATTTGTGGTTTTGAGGGTCCTAGGGAATGAACCCATGAGTTCATGCACTGTATGCAAGGATTCTATAAACTGAGCTACATTTCCCAGAGATCAACAGCAGTTGTTAGACAGAGTCTCACCCTGTAGTGGAAGCTGTCCTGAAACCATTTAGTCCAAAACTGGCCTCAAACAACTGGTGATCCTTTTTCTTCAGCCAAATGAAGGCTGAGATTATAGATATGAGCCACCATGAATGTCTAGACCACAGAAGTGTATGAATACATTCAGAATTAAACCTATAAGCTTTTGTAACCATATTTCATTTAGAGTGACTTACTAGCATGTGACAATTATTAGCTCAGTAAAAAACATAAAAAGTAAATGAATATATGCACTGGTGGTATATGTATAAGACATTTAATCAATGAATATACTTTGTGGATGTTTTAATAGGAGAAATTCATGAAGAAAGAACCTTTCATAACTGGATGAACTCTTTTGGTGTTAGAAGAACACCACGTCAACCATCTCTATGTGTAAGCTACCCTACTCCTCTTATGAAGTTATGAATATCATGAATAGGTGTAGCATAAATCATGTCAACTCTTAAATTTTTATCCATGTTCATTTTTAGCAAATAATCTGATTTTGATTCAATACTGATTTCTATCATCATTTCCCAAATACACAAGCTCAAATTCTTTCTTTGCCTGATAATAGGCTGGGAGTGATAGAATATGTGTCTTTATGATACTTTAGGGAATGGGTACTCTAAGTTTTTTTAAATACTTATAACAGAGTATTCCTGATTCCCTATGGCCTTTCGATTCCTGGCTTTACTGTTCATTGCTGACATAGAGTAGTTTGTACCCTAACAATATTCCCTATCTTCACTATTTTCCTACAATTTGCCAATCACTACCTATGAACTCTATTCACTGCATTTACCTATATGACAAAATCATTATTTGTTTATCTACATCTTTTTGACTCTCAAGTAGAGCCTTGGGTTTTCATCATGTGTTCCCAATCTTTATAATATTTTTTGCTTACAATAAATGTACTTCCTTACACCATGATCAAAATCATCGTCATCATCATCATTTTGGTTTGTCAAGACAGGGTTTCTCTGTGTAGTCCTGGCTGTCCTGGAACTTATTCTGTTGACCAGGCTTGCCCCAAACTCACAAATATCTACTTGATTCTGCTCCCCAAGTGCTGGGAGTAAAGGTATATGCCACTTTTGCCTGGCCCTGGCTGTCCTAGCACTGGCTGCATAGACCAATCTTAACTCACTCACAAAGATCACCCTGCCACACTCTCCCATACTTGGGACCAAAAGTGTGTGCTACATTGAACAGCTGTGCTCACATACAATTAAGTGAACAGAGTGTGTCTAAAAATAAATGTAAAAATCTAGAATAAGCAATTCATGGTGATATTTAGCTGTTAAATTTGTTAATGGTATTTAATTCACTCTAAAGCCAACAGCAACCTGACACCTTGACCCGACCTGCGGGTCTCAGTTATTCGTGGGGGCGAGGGGAACCAAAACCTGGAAGAGAAACGGGCGAGAGAAAGGAAGGACCCAAGCAAACGGTTGCTTGTCAAGAGCCGTGTATTTTAAAAAAGGCAAGCTTTTTATAACAAGCTCGGGTTAGGGGAGGGGGAAGGCAGGTGGGGTCATGGAAAGGTACAGCTTCTTCTTGGCCTGTGCCCTAGAACATTTTGTGGTTAGGGGCTTTTCTCAGAAGTAGCTATCTCTTTGTGCATCAGCTCTCAGC
>NW_021621489.1:9088-10840 GCF_004785775.1 Grammomys surdaster
TTCCTGTGTACTGGAGTAAACTGAACAAGCCTCCATACCCAAAGCTGGGGGCCAACATGAAAAAGGTAGAGAATTTTGAACCTTCTTGATTTCTTTCTTTTGCTTTACAACCTCTAGCCCCAGGCTGAAGAGATGACTCAGTGGTTAAGGGCACTGGCTGCCCATCTAAAGGACCTGAGTTCAATTCCAAGAACTCTCATGGCAGCTCACAACTATCTGCAACTCTAGTTTCAGGGGATCTGAAACCTTCTCACAAAAGTACATGCAGGCCAAACACAAATGCAAATGAAATAAAAATGATAGATAAACAGATAGATGAAAAACATTTAGACCCTAATTTGCTTCTGGTGGACAGGAACTAGATCTTGCTTTGAACAGATACTTAACATTATAACATTAAACCACACACACACACACACACACACACACACAAACACACTCAGGGTAGGGTGAGATCATGCAGACTGAACAAATGACAATATTTAATTGTTACTTTGTTTTTGTCCATTTGCAGTTAGAAAATTGCAACTATAAAGTTGAATTAGGGAAGAATCCAGCTAAATTCTCCTTGATTGGCATTGGAGGACAATGCCTGTGTGACGGGAACCCTACCTTGACCTTGGCTGTAATCTGGCAGCTGATGAGAAGGTATTGTGTACAGTGTTGGCTATGTAAACTTCAGAGTAGTATGCATATTAGTATACATTCACTGCTCAATTGAATCATTTATTTCAGTGGATACACTTCAGAGCTCATTGGACTTTGACTCTGAAATGAATTTGCTATGGGTGTATGTTGGATCTTCACTGGGAGATACCTCCTTGTGAGTTAGGTAGAATGGTAGCTGTTTCCAATCTGTCACAGAAGTCTGATGTGTAGAAGTAAGCCTGATGCAATGTCATTGAGTACCATTAACAGATGATCTAACATAGTTCACTGACTCAAATTATCATAGGGGCTGCATCCCCAGCTGAGTAGTCTAGGATATAGTTAGCATGCACAGAGGCTATACTCAGACTCCTGAAATAAATAAGGAAATGTTGTCAGAAGCCCAGAATGGTGCCTGGTACTTGAAATCTCAGCACTGAGGAGTCTGATGAGAGTTTGAGGCCACCTTGGGCTACATACTAAATTCTAGGACATTCTGAACTATAAAGTGGAACCTTACCTCAAAGAAACAAATCAAAAACATTATCAGAAGAAATATAATCATCTATATGTATCCATTTTGAAATGAAGATCAGAGCTAGCAGGATAGCTCAGTGTTAAAGCTCTTGTGCCCAGCTTGATGAACTGATTTCTGTTACAGAAACCCAGATACTGAAGGAACAAAACCATGTCCCCCAAGATATTCCCTGATTTCCATAGGGGTACCATGGCATACATGTATTCAAATACATGTGAATGATTTCTATTTATATAATTCTCTAAGAAATTGTTGATTCCTTTACTTGATCTATTTTTAATACTACTTTGGGGATTTCATACAATGAACTCTAATAATATTCAATCCCACTTCCAGCCCCTTGAATCCTCCTGAGTTTCCCTACTTCTCCTTCCTACTTAAATGCCTTTTGTTATAACTTACTGGATCCCACTAATGCCTCCCATATGTACAGTGTGGAGTCTTACATGTGGAGCATGGCAACCAATTAGAAGCCACATTTCTTGATAAAAACTGACTCTGTCACCCAGTTGTATCAATTGCCAACACTAGGAGTGAGGCATCATGAGTCCTTTCACTATCCATGA
>NW_021621490.1:0-6307 GCF_004785775.1 Grammomys surdaster
GAATGCCTTCCCATCGAGCAATATTGTCATCATAGGTTTTTGTTTAACTATAGGCTGTACCCAGTATGCATCAGAGGAAACAAAGCCTTGATCCCCTCTCTTAGGACTCTTATATTTGTGATTAGTAGGGATCAATGGGCTTAACAATAGTTGAGCTATCCTCCTTCCTGTAGGAATAGTGACCATATTCTCTATTGCCTTGGCCATTACCTTAATCTCACCTTGATAATCATTGTCTATAACTCCAGGAAAAATTTGTAGTCCCTGCATAGTAGCACTGCTTCTTCCCACTATCAGGCCAAACACATTTGGATAGAGTGGTCCAAACACTCCAGTGGGTAAGGCCTGAGGTCTCATTTCTGGGGTTAATACTGTGTGGGTGGCAGAATTGAGGTCTAGTCCTGCGCTTCCTGGAGTTGCTTGACTAAGTTCTGAAAGAGGTTGTTGTTTGCTGGTATGATACTGACTGCCCCATAAGCCTGTTTTGGCTTGTGTTGGCTCGGGGCCTGGGGCTGGCCCCTGTTCCCTTTTCCTGATTATGGGAAAGGGTGTTTCCTTCTGTATCTGTCTTGGACATACATTCACTAGCCCAATGCTTTCCACATTTGCAACGTGGGCATAGGCCAGGCTGTTTTCTAGGCTGTCTCTGGGTTAACTCATTTTCTGCTTTGCAATATTTGTCAAAGTGTCCAGACTTGTCACACTCAAAACAGGCATTTTTGTCTCTACTTGTCAGAAAATCTCTTACCAATTGTCCTTGTATGGTGGCTGGCATAGCTAAGCCCTGTTGGTAAGAGGACCCTATGTCAGAACAGAGTCTGATATACCCAGTAAGGTCTTTCTTTTTCCTATAGGATCTAGTGGCCGCTTGGCAGGCAGGATTTGCATTTTCATATGCAAGCTGTTTCACATAATCTACACCTGCCTCTGCATTACCAAAAATCCTTCCTGCTGTTGTCATTAATCAATGAACAAAATCAGAAAATCGTTCATCAGGCCCTTGTCTGACTGAGGTCAAAGATGCACCAGGGTCTCCCTTTACCGGGAGTTTGCGCCAAGCCTTCATGGCTGCATTTTGAATTTGAGTGAATAAGCCTGGGTCATATTGCTTCTGGTTATCACTAGAAGCAAACTGCCCTTCTCCTACTAAGGCTTCAAAGGACCAACCATTACCTGCCTGAATATTTCTCCTAGCTGTCTCTTTACAATTCTCATAATACTCTGATTTCCAAATAAGATAGTCACCACCATTAAGAACTGCTCTCATTAGAGTATTCCAATCACCAGGAGTCAGCCACTCCTCTGCAACAGATTCTAAGATTGCAAGAGTAAAGGGAGCAGTGGCACCGTATTGTGCCACTGAATTTTTTAATTCTTTAATAGTTTGAAAATTAAACCCTGTGTGATGTCTCCAAGCAACCCCTTGAGTGTCTCTAGTCTCTGATACAGGGAAAACCTCAGCCTCTCCCTCTTCTGGCTGATCTGTACTAAAACCAGAGGACTCTGGGTTGAGGAACTCAAGGACCTGAGGAATTTTCTTTGCCCTCTTGAGACCTCTTCCCTGTCTTTAATTTTTGTAGCTGATTAATTAAGTCCTGATACTTTTTTCTAACTCTAATTGTTGTTTAAGCAGAGAAATTTTGTCCTGTAACTCCTTTCTGGGATCTACAACCACCATCTCCATAGCAGGAGCATCTGGAGGTGGAGGAGCAAAGGGAGGGGGCCTATGGGAAGAGGACCTTTCAGGGTCATAATTTTTGGCTGCCTCTTCCTCTAGGTCGGCACAATCTGGCTCTGACAAATCGATTACTTCAACCTTTGGTTGTATTTTGGATTCTATGCTTTTCTTTTTCTTTTGAACATGAAAGACAGCACTTAAACAGCAAAACAGAAGCAAACAATTAACACACATAAGCAGCAAACAACAAAACAAAAACAGAGAGTTGAAATCAGGCTGAGAGTTGAATTCAGGCTGACTTATTTCTTGCCCATTATCATTACTGTGACCTACTGGTCTCCACACGGCAGGTTCCCACAGCAATTACCTCTGTTTCACTTCTGAATTTTCAGTCGACCCTTCTGGTAATGTCACTCACTGGGTCTCTTGTTCTTGCTGCCTCCCATTGAGCGCCACTTTGTAACTGCCCGATCTGCTGCTCCAGTCTACGGGTCAGAACCTAGCAAGAGAGAGTGGGGACTGGGACTCGAAGAATGGAGACAAGACAAGGTCGGATCTGGAGACAGAGTCTGAGTCTGCTGAGTCTGTTCTGGAGACGGAGTCTGCCCTGTTCTCTCCTCAAGTCTCTCCTTTTATATCTCGCCTCAACTCTCGCCTTGAGTCTTGCCTTGAGTCTCTCAAGTCCTGGGATTAAAGGCGTGTGCCACAACTGCCTGGCCTTGATTGAAAGGATCAAGATAATTATCAGAGTGTGCTCAGGTGTTGTAGGCTGTTGAAAACAAGTCTCTTGTCAGGGTATATGGCTCAAGATGGCTGCAAAGATGATGATAGCCACTTTCTGCTCAGAGTCGGCTCCCAACAGGTATGCACTCCCTTGAAAGTTGATACTAGCCATAGCATACAAGATAACCATGACCCAAAGAAGCTAAATAACAAGGAGGGTCCAAGGGAAGATGCTTGAATTTTTCTCAAAAGGGGAGATAAAATAGATGGGAACTGGGTGGGAGGGGATGTGGAGGGGAACAGGGCAAGGGGGTCATATGTAGGGAGAGCAGGAGGCAGAGAACAAAAATCAGTGGTGAAGGGATCTCTAGGATATGCCAGAAACCTGGGATAGGAGGAGGCCCCAGGGACTCTGTAGGGGGGACTCTGACTGAGACTCCTTGCAGTGGGAAATATGGAGCCTGAAAATGCCACCTCCTGTAGCCAGGCAGGACTCCCAGTGGAGGGATGAGGACAGCAACCCACCCACAGAACCTCGAACCAAAATGTGTCCTGACTACAAGATGTACAGATACAAAGATGGAGCAGAGACAGAGGGAACGGCCAACCAATGACTGGTCCAAACTGTGATCCATCCTATCGGCAAGAACCAATCCCTGACACTATTAATGAAACTGCTATGCTTGCAGGAGTCTAGCATAACTGTCCTCTGAGAGGCTCCACCCAGCAGCTGATGGAAACAGATGAAGAGACTCACAGCCAAACACTAGGTGGAGCTCACAAAGTCTTACGGAGGGTTGAGAAACAAACTTGGGGACCCAAAGAGGATAGGGACTCCTCAGGAAGACCAACAGTCAACTAACCTGGACCCTTGAGGGCTCCCAGAGACTGAACCACCAACCAAAGTGCATACATGGACTGAACCTAGATACACACACACACACACACAGATACACACACACACACACACACACACACACACACTTGTCTGCCTTGTCTGGCCTCAGTGGGAGAGGGTGTGCCTAATCCTTCAGTGACTTGATGTGCCAGCATGGGATGATATGGGGAGGAGGAGAAATGGAGGGAGGGTTGAAGGAGGAGCTGTGTGAGGGGGAACTGGAAGAAGAGGGGGCAGATATTGGGATGTAAAGTGAATGAATAAATTAATTAATTAATGGAAAAGAAGCAATTTAAGAGAAGAAGGGTTTGTCTTCGAGATTATGGGTATTTTATTTTATTTTATTTTTTATTTTATGGGACATAGCTTATCTTGGTGAGGAAGGCAGGAAGGATCTAGCAGTGTAGCAGGAGCATGGTGTGACTGACTGGTCACATTGCTCCTGCAGTCAGAAAGCAAAGATTGATGAACACTGGTGTTCGGCTCGTTTTCTCAGTTCTGTTTAGGCTCAGACCCCAACCAGTGGGATGATGCCAACCACACACAGGGTGGGTCTTCCTCCACAGCTCACCCTTTCTAGAAACACCCTCATAGACCCAGAAGTGTGTTTCCATGGTGATTATAAACCCACCACACTGACAGTGAAGAGGAGCCATCACAACTATAGAGCCATTCACAGTTTCAGACATCCACTGGGGCCCTTGGACCGTATCCTCGGAGGGTTAAGAATAGACTATGATTTTATGTTTATCTTCAAACATTAAAGTGCATCGAAGAAATGAAATGTTATGATATGACAAAGGTGGCAATATGTAAAAACGGGATGTGAACTGGTCCTTTGTGAAACTCCCTAGAAAACGCACCAACCCAGTGTGAAGACTATAAAATAAATAAATAAAAGACTTCTCACTTCTACTTTGTGTAGCAGGCTGTAATAAAAATATCCCCCCATCAGTCTCTTATCATGCAGACCAAACTGTTAAAGTTCATTGTCACCCTGATAGGAAAAAAGAATGCCAAAGAAACCAGAAGGTGTGTTTGTCGAATTTAACAGTAAACAAGATTTAAGTACAACAAATTGAAAATGCCAACGTTAAAGTATGAAAATGAAACTGAAGAAGGATACAGCGGTAGCCTTCACGGGCCCCCTTCATTGCCCCCTTTGTAGCCCGCACCAGCCCCCTTCTCCAGTTGAGGTCAGATTTCTTTTCCTGTTTTCTTTTTCTGTTACCATCTTCAGGTGAATTTGACCCTTTGGAGTCCCAATCAAATATCTATTCTTAGTTGGTTTTTATTCAACAAATGCAACAGGCCTAAGAAAGCGCTTCTGACATCCAGCTTCAGGGAAGCCCAACTCTGCAGAGGCCACAAAACTTCAGTCTGTCTACTTAGGTTCTGGGGGAACAGAATGGGGGCTAAGTCACAGGGCACAAGCAGTCTACACACGTGTCCTCTGGTTTGTTTCCAGGGGTCTCTGCCTCAGTAATGAAATCTTCCTTGGACCTGGCCAGAGAGCAGTCCAGAAAGACAGACAAAGGTCCAGAGGCCCAATCCCTGACTGAAGGGACTTCGAGGGCCAGAATTGGATGCAGTCTTCTATAAAGACTGTGACGGTCCTCCCCCTCCCAAGCCACTCACTGGTCTACTGACTTCAGAAACAGATTGGAACAAAAACTTGCAGGAGCTAGTAACTCCAGATAGAGAGCACGCAAGCACCGACTCAAAGAGCCTCTAACAACTCCCAAGTACAAATGAACCAGGATTCACAGCAGCATTTCCAAATCCAGAAAACCAATTAAAATAGAAAGTCTAAACGTGTATGAAGTATAAACAAAAATGATTTAGTTATTTTTACTGAACCTATAAGCAGAGCTGTTTTTAATAACCATTCTCCAAAACAATGGTGGAAGCACATTTTTTAAACTGTAGACGCTGACAAGAGGTGGAGAAGGATTCCAGTAGGCCTGGTTCTACACTAAATACTATATAAAAAGAAAAATACAAATGTCAGGGTGAAGAGTGAGAGTGGGGGAGCGATGAGGGGGTGGGAGGTGGGTCTGGGATCGAGGGTGGGTCTGGAAAGTGAGGGTGGGGCTCGAACCGAGGAGCAGACTCAGGGCATATGCAGGGCTTATGCAGCTGACAAGTGGAGTCGAAATAACCTGAAACAGCTTTTACTTGGCCAGTGAATGCGGGAAGACTAACGCCTTCCTTTATGCTGCTAACCTGGTTTTTCAATCATGACTCAGAAATGACCTTAAGAGGGAGCTAAATTAACTGGCAAACTATATTAGAAAGAATAATTCAGGTAGAAAATATTTCGGCATTTAGATTGACAAACTGTTCCCAATATAGCCCTCTAAGATCCACAGGTACACACACACTCACATACATACACACACACAGAGGGGAGGGCAGGAGAGGGAGAGGGTCAGAAACAGAGACACAGAGACAGAGACAGAGACAGAGACAGAGAGAGATCATATTTCTTGTTTTTCCCCGTCTGGAAACGTCTAGATGTCCCTCCAAATCCATTTTATCTTGTCTCCATGCAATCTGAAACATTCTTTTTGGCATGAGACTAAAACCCCAGGGGAGGAATTCCAACATTTCCAGAAAACTCCTCATAGCATGAGCCTAAATAAAGTTCTCGCTCCTGCCAGGTGCCTCTTGTCAGGGCATTGGTCTCAGTGAAATGAACAGTAACAGATAGAGCCTGTTGGTACCAAAAAAGTGAGAAAACCCACAGTGGGGTGTGCCAGCTCTGAATGGCCACTGATGCTCTGATGTCACAGAGAGCCATTGTGAGGAATGACCGACAGTTGATCATATAATGAACTGTCTGGACTGTTTTGTGTCCTTCTGTGCAGAGAGCTGTTTGGCGATCTGTAGGACTTGTTGGTTGGTGCTTAGATTGAGATTGGATCGGATTTCAACGTTGGAGATTGTTTGGATTTTGACATTGAACATCAGCTACACTTCCACACAGTGAGTTCTTTCCTATGTTT
>NW_021621490.1:6407-31420 GCF_004785775.1 Grammomys surdaster
TCTTTCTTTCTTTCTTTCTTTCTTTCTTTCTTTCTTTCTTTCTTTCTTTCTTTCTCTTTCCTGCTTTAGTTTGGTTTGCTCTTCTTTGTCTTTGTAGACTGGGTTTCTTTGTGTGGACTTGGCTAACCTGGAATTTTCTCTGTAGACCAGGGTAGCCTCAAACTCAGAGATTTGCCTGTCTTGCCTGCCAAGTGTTGAGATGAAATGTGGGAAGAAATCTGAGAGGCATCCCTGCCTGGCCAACATCCACATTTCTTTTCCTGACTTCTATTTGACTTTGTCACTTTCTGTTGCTCTCTTTCTCATCCTGCCTCTTATGCTCCAGTCTCCACATACTTCCCCTTTCCTTTAGCCCAGCCTCAAACCACTGAGACCCTGCATCTAATGAAAAATTGGGGCAATTGTCTCTGTTGGGTTACGTTACTCTGTGTAACACAGTGACCTCAAAGTACATCCATTTCCAGAAAAATTGACAGATTCTCATTCTTATTCATAGGTGCTGTGCGATTTTTGCCCCCATCCTATGTGTATACTGTGTTTGTCTACTGGGGCAGGTTACATTTACCCACCCATTTCTGAGTAAAGCTATCTTGATCTTCAAGTTTGAGCTTTAACTCAGTGCTTTGCCTTCAAAATGGATGTCTTAGGTAAGCTTGTCAATGTTCTGTCCTTTGAAATGGGGATCCTTCTTTTCCTGACTAAAATCTTGTCTTCCATTGCCCTTGCTCTTTTCTGCTCTGAGCCTTCTTCCTTCTTTCCATCCACTGTGTCTGTCTTTGCTTTATTCTGTTTTCTCAGTGCCCTTGAGGCATAGCCAGACTTGTCCTTGGAGGTATCTCTGACTTTTAATCTTAGACTCTCTAGCAGTAAGCTTCCCTAAAATTAATTCCAATTTGTTTTCCCTGCCACCTTTCTTGCTGTTGCTCCTGGAGACTCCGACCAAGAGAAGGGAAGTATGATGTCGAGGGAGTTGGAGGCCAGTTGCCACGAAGGGAACACCCTGGCCCAGGATTACTACATCTTGGGCACCTTAGATAGAGGGTCTTTTGCAGAAGTCAAAGTGGCTCTCCACCTTATGACCCAGACAATGGTCACCATCAAGGTATTGAAAAGGGGCACAAGGATGGATTTCTTAGTTGTTTCTGAGATTGCATTAATGAAAACTCTTCATCATAGTAACATAGTAGAGTTGCTTCAGATTATTGACAGCAACCACAAAACCTACCTTGTAATGGAATATGCAGCCCGTGGATCCCTGCAGAAACACATCAACAAGTGTGGGCATCTACAGGAGGAAGAGGCACATACCATATTCACAGAACTGTCTTTGGCCGTCAACTATATCCATGATCGGAATATTGTCCACCAAGACATCAAAGCCAAGAATGTCCTATTGGATTGGGAGGGGCATGTGAAACTAACTGACTTTGGGTTAGGCAAAAAACTGGCCTCAGGGGAAGTGCTTCAGGGGTTCTGTGGTACAGCACAATATTGTGCTCCTGAAGTATTCCAACATGATCCCTACGAGGGCCTTCCAATAGATATTTGGAGCATCGGGGTGCTCTTGTACTTTTTAGTTGTCAGCCAACTTCCATTTAAAGAGACAGTGCACTCCAAGATGAAGTACCTGATCCTATCCCAGAACTACTGGATCCCATATCGCCTCTCCCCAGACCTTCAAGACCTATTGAAGAGATTAATGACAGTAGACCCCACATCAAGACCATCCATCAAAGAAATATTAGCACACCCATGGCTGCACCATGATCAAGACACATTGACATCTTCAACGGAAATCCCTCAAGAACCAGACCCTAACATTGCTTTTGAAATGTTTTTACTGGGGCATAAAATTAAAGACCTAAGATATGCATTGAAAGATCGGGAGTATAGTCGTGACATGGCAACCTACCTTATCATCAAAAGAAAGTGTACCTGGTGGCCCCAGTTTTGTCACGATGGAGGGCAGGGTGGTACACTGGACCCTAGAAAAGCTCCCAAGCTTCCTTGTTCTTTAAGGAGGGGAACCAGTGCAGCACCCCTTCCTACCTACACTTTTCCCAGTCACTCTGACCTGCCTGAAGATAGGAGGAAAGGCTGTAAGAGGAGGCACAGTGTGCCTCTCATGCTTTCTTCCCTTAAGAGTAGCGACCTGGAAAACCCTTCACCACTGCAGGGGCTTATGCCTCATGTGGGAAAGGGGACATTCAGAGAACAGGAAGGCAGAATAAATTCTACAACTTCACTCTCAAGAAAAAGAAAAGCAACAATGACAACAACAATAACATCATCTTCAGGAACCACAGACTCACTGTTCAAGCTCTCCCAAACCTCAACCTATGAAAACACACAAGATGGGACAAATGAGAACTCTGAGTCTACAGACGAATGTAGCAGCAAGTCCTCCTCGGAGTCCACAACCAGCAGCCCCTTTCCCAGTAAGAAAACCCAAGAAGAGAATACAGGTACTGAATCTTTCAAAGATACTAGCTCATCCTCCTGGGGGTCTACAACCAGCAGCCCCTTCCCCAGTAGGAAAATCCAGGAAGAAACTACAGACACCAAATCCTTCCCAAGCTCCAGCACATCCTCCTGGGAGTCTACAACCTGGACCCCCTTCCCCAGTAAGAAAATACAGGAAGAATATACAGGGATGAAATCCTTTCAAGACACCAAATCACTCTTCAGGGAAATAGACCATCATGGGCCTCATCAAAGGCATGGCCAGGCTGTGCCCAGAGTCTCACGGAGAAGGTGGGGATGGAAGAGCCTGAAGAAGAGGGTATGCAAAGCTTTAAGAAGCTTGTGTTGCTGCTGACTCCCAGAGACCAATAACAGAACCGTGGCTGTCAATGAAGACTGCTTCAGAGACACAGGCTGAAACAAGTAGGTAGGGTGTGATGGGAAAGGATACACTCTCTAGTTTCTTCTTAATATATTACAGCACTCACATTGAGGGGGTTGGTGACATTGTGTCTATCATGCCAGAAAGAAAATCCCATCCTGCCCTCCCTCCTCTGAGGAGCCCTACAATGCTTGAGCTACATGGAGACAGCAGAGGACAGTGACCCAGCAGCGCTGGGCAAGGCTGCTGGAGAAGGCTGGTGAAGGGATCAATGGAGCACTCGGGAGGATTCAGCCTAAGGGCCCATGTCTGCACAGGGCCAGCACAGCCAAGCATAAGTCCTGCCGATTTCTAGTAACAGTTCTTGTGTCTGTTTCAAGTGCTGTCAGAGTCCCTGTGGTCCCCGGAGGGTGACACCAGAATGTGGAGAGGAGCCAGATGAGGATGCAGACAGGAGCATGGACGAGAGAGCCAGGTAGGAGTTTCAGGTGCTGTGTGCCAGTGGGAAGACTGGTCCATACTGCAGGCTAAAACTAGAGGCAAAATGCTTTTCCCTGAAATCTGAAGTAAGATTCTTGGAATAAGGTCTGAGCGGTGTTCCTTCTGCCTATTCCCTATAGGGAGTTCCACACAGGGCATCAGTCCCAGTACAGCTGTGGCCCTGTGCATTAATCTTCACAGCACCCAGAAGCCCCTGGAAGAAGCATCCATGGAGTACTGGTGATGACCAAAAGAACTGAGAAGAACCATCAGACTGCAGAGAACCTTCATGCACAGTGAGGATGTCAGCTTAGCTGCCTGGCTGCAGGTGTGCTTGTGAGCTGAGGAGACAATGGTACTGGAGGTAGAGGAAGAGACTCAGAGAACATGACCTGTTCCATGGGTCCAAGAGATAGGTGTCTCCAGGATAGAGGCAGCAACAGAACTGAGAAGCAGTGAGGGTCCATCTGGAGTCCAGAAGTGAATCCAGAGTGGGTAGAGAGAGCTCAGCCCCACAGTTCTGCTGCAGGCCTCCGTAGCATCCTGACTACTGCACAGTCACAACGCGAGATCCTGAAGCCCTCACAAAGCTCCCAGCTCTAGTCTCTGATTGTACATGTTACAGTCACACTTGAGTCATTTGATGGGTATTCCTTAAATTTGGTTGGACACACAACACACACACACACACACACACACACACTATTGATAGTAATGAGGTTTTCTTGAAGTGGAGAGAATCCACATTCAAAACAAGGTAATTTCATAGTTTCACTGACTGCCTTCTGGAAACATTCCTCCAAATCAGTGTTCTCTCGTCTCCACTCCCTTCTGACAAAGTAAATCCCTATTCCCCTGCTTTCTAGGAGTCATGGGAAGCCAGGATGGGCCTCGTTCCACACTTTGGCCCAGGGTACCCAGCCATGTACAAAGTGATGCTTACCTGTGGACTGTCATTTGAGAAGATCCAAGGTGAGGTCTGAAGTTCTTGCCACTTGAATCCAGAGAAAGTGCTGGTAAGAAGTATTGCAGTGAGGGGCAGGGAAATGTTGATAAGAAAACAGATGAGATCCCCTGATAGGACAGTATGGGGTTTCCTCTGGGTGACCCATGGTGACTTGCTCCATTTCCACCAAGTAGAAAGACCCAGAGGCCCTCAAATGTGTTAAAGAGGAACTGGATTCCTCTATCCCCCGACCCAACTCTATTGTAAATAATTTGGTGTACATTGATGTTTTTTCCATAGAGCTGGCTGTTGGCATGCTCATGTCTTTGCTAACTCTGCCACCACTGCTCCTGCTGCTGCTGCTGCTGCTCCTCCTCCTCCTGCTGCTGCTGCTGCTGCTCCTGCTGCTATTGCTTCCTGATGTCCATTGCAGGCTGGGAAGGGTCAGGTGCTTCTGGGGCCAATCAGTGAGCATTCCAAAGCCTGATGCTCTGGAAACTACAGAAAACACAAGTAATATTACTCAACAGAGAACAAGGCTTGCAGCCACTCTCACCTGCAGGGACTTTGGAATTGCCAACTTTTCAGCACAGAAAACCTGGGTGGAAGAGAGGCACACCAGTGATGCTTCCTGGCTCAGGCCATAAAAAAGTTATAGTTATTTATGAGGTCATGCACAATTGAACTTTTTTTAATTCTTACCAAGTCCTCCTTTGTTCAGGTATTCTTAATAAAAGAGGCTCTTACATTTTTCCCCCGTCAGTAAAATCTGTCCACCCTCTACAGTTGCCTGACTTCTCTTCCTAAAAAAATAAATTGGGTCATGTCATTCCCTCTTCTTAAAGCATTCACATCCCTTAGCACTGATGGCTTCTGTGAACCAACCACACTAGAATCGACTGGAGAGCTCATTAGGCTGTCGTCTGCTGCAGCATCCATCCCCTTGGAGAGAAGTCATAGGGGTCTCCAATTGTAATGAGGTCCCTAGGTGATTTTTGTAATCACTAAAGGTAGAGAACCACTGTCCAGCAGGAGAGAGCCCAAGCTTCTTGGGCAGAAGTGAAAGGTTCCTGCCCCTCTGGGGATGATTGCCTCAGTGTCCTCTACTCTGTATTATGTGCCCCCAAACCAGTCACACTGGATTCCTCACCCCATCTCAATACTTCAGCCCCTCCCATGCTTCAAGGCCTTCTCTATAGACTGTTCCTCTGTGTGATGGTTTGTATATGCTAGGCCCAGGGAGTGGTACTAGAAGAAGGTGTGGCCCTGTTCAAGTGGGTGTGGCCTTTTTGGAGTAAGAGTAGCCTTGTTGGAGTAGGTTTGTCACTATAGGCATGGGCTTAAGACTCTCACCCTAGCTCACTGGAAGTCAGTATTCTGCTAGCAGCCTTCAGATGAAGATGTAGAACTCTCATCTCCTCCTGTACTGTGCCTGCTTAGATGCTGCCATGCTCCCATCTTGATGATAATGGACTGAACCTCTGAACCTGTAAGCCAGCCCCAATTGTCCTCTATAAGACTTGCCTTGGTCATGGCGTCTGTTCACAGCAGTAAAACCCTAACTAAGACACCCTGTCACCTCCTGTCCCTATGATACTGTTTAATCTCCCTTCCTCTGTGCACCATGTTCCATCACACAGTCTAGCTCACTTGTCCATTCTTCACAGCCTTTCCTCACTCATGCTGGCTTCACTGAGTATGTATATACATATATATACATACATACATACACACACACACACACACACATATACATGAGTAGCCTGCACTGTCACCTGAGGATATGGTGATGTCTGGGCCCATACTGCCCCTGGGGGCCATGTCTGGGTCCATGGTCCTGCTGCAGCAGGGGTCTGTGTTGATATCCTTGACTTATGTAATCACTGAAGACCATGTAGACATCTGTGCTATGTGCTGCAGCCTGAAGCAATATCAATGTCTGTAGGCTGTGCTGCTGCCAGGGACCATATTGTTGTGGGTGGCCTACGCTGACATCTGAGGCCACATTGATATCCATGGTCCTGAGGCAGCCTCTGGGAGCCCTGACAGGGTCAGTGGTCCTGCTACAGTAGGGGACCATGATTGTGACCAGCAATGTCACCAAACACCAAGTGGAGCCCACGATCTGTGCTCCCACTGACTGTGAAGAGCAAGGAGGCTACTTTTCCCATGGTGTTGATGACTGCTGATGCACAGTAGAGGAGGACAGACGTGGGAGGTTTCTGTAACAACCCTACCCCCACCTCAATCCCCTCCTCCAAAAAAGTAACAGCCTAGACAGAACTCTTACAAAGGGTAATGAGAGCCTAGAGAGATGGCTCAATGGTTAAGAACACTGGCAGCTCTTCCAAAGGTCCTGAGTTCAATTCCCAACCTCATGGTGGCTCACAACCATCTGTAATGGGATGTTACATTCTCTTCTGGCATGCAGATGGAGCACTCGTATACACAAAATAGACAAATCTTTTTTAAGGATAATGGAGATGCCAAAGACTAGCCCTCTACAATCAATAACTTCTGGCAGAGGGGTGGGAGCAGAAGGACTCAGTTCTATCTCAAGGAGCAGACCACAGAGAATTTGACCACGCTGTATGAGTAGATAAATAACACAAAGTAGACTTTCTTTTCAATTGTTTTTATCTTTTACTTCTTTGGTGGGGGGGGTCACAAGGTGGGGACAGACATGAAAGTACTAGAAAGGATTGTGATTGGGGTGCATGATGTGAAACTCCCAGAAAATCAATAAAAAAGTTATGTGGGAAAAATACAACTATCTAGCGCAAATGCAAATATATATGATTGACTAACTTTTTTATATAAATTAACTAACTTAATTTTACCAACTCACTGAAGTCAGTTCCATTCAAAAGCTCAGGTTCTGGGGGTAGAGAGATGCCTAAGTAGTCAAGAGTACTTGTTGTTCTTAAAAAGGACCCAGGTGGGGCTGGAGAGATGGCTCAGTGGTTAAGAGCACTGACTGCTCTTCCAGAGGTCCTGAGTTCAATTCTCAATCAACCACATGGTGACTCACAACCACCTGTAATAGGATCTGATCCCTCTTCTGGTTTCTCTGAAGACAACCACAGTGTACTCATATAGATAAAAATAAATAATAATATTAAAAAAAGGACCCAGGTTCAATTCCTAGCCCCCACATGGTGACTCACAATGACGTTGCAGGGGATCTGGCGCCCTCCTCCAGCCTCTGCAGGGATTGCAAGCACTTGATTATAAGCAGGGGATATACACATCCGTGTAAAAGGAAAACAAATCTTTAAAAGAATTTATTTCTTAAAGCTCATGTTCTATGAAAAGCAAACTAAGGTTCTTTCATGAACAGGGGAAAAAAGAAACACCCTTAGCATGCAAGCCAGGCCTGGCTCTGGAGTTCATGGAATCTAACCTCATGGTGAATTTTCATACCACAAAGCTCTTTTAGCTGCCCACACTCCTAGCGTTATCATTTGATAGAATGCTAAACTGCCATTGTGGTGACTATTTTACATTTTTCACTTCACCAAGCTGTCGTGCAGTGCTCGCGCCTAGGGATCTCGGGCTGACGGAACCGCCGCAGGATACCGGGGTCGGCGGCGGCTGGCGTCAGCTCCAAGCCGGTCCAGCGGGGGTGGGCAAGCTGACTCCGGGGTCAGGGGTGTGGAAGAAGCCAGCCAAGCCGGCCCAGGGCCTTCAGCAGCCGCCGGGGCGGGGCTCGCTCTACAGCAGCCTCTGGTCGCCCGAAAACCGGAGCGGGACCTCCGTCCCAGTCCCCAAAAGCGAGAAAGTGTTGTCAGCTCATTTAGTTCTCTCCTTCAGGGGGTAGCTCGTGAGAGCCTACGGAAGAAAGGTGTTTCAGCCCCTTCAGTTCAGCTCGCTCTTCCCGCTGAGGAGAGAGGAGAGTGTTGTCCTTTGAAATGCGCGACTGGCAAGGGATCGCAAAAGCACTCCGACAGCAGGAGACCTTGCACCACACAGCAGTAGTAGTTTAATTTGAGCTCTGGAATTATATATATACAGTTTCGGGGAAAGAACAGGTAGCCCCTATTGGTTTGGCCTGAGGGTTTGGGGATGCCTTTTTTGCATGGAGATGCTATCCTACGTGATAAGGGTCACGGGTCTCTTTGTGGGAAGCAGAAGCTAAGAGGGCCATTGGCGTGGGAAATCTGAAGCAACCTTCCGTCCTGTGACCCTTTTCAGGCCGAGGTTTCCGGGGCTTCGAAGATTTCTACCAAGCTTTCTGGCTTTCTCATAGCCCACTGCCCCACAATTCCTCCCTTTTCTTTTACAAAGGAGAGGTGTCATCAGAGTAAGTGTCCCCTATGTTGGAACCAGTTTGATATTGAACTAAGACTCGATTGGTGGTCACCTTTGCAATGTTACTCATTTGTTGCTTTAAAAATTGAATGAGGCAAGGTGCCAGGAGAAGTAGAGCTCCAATGGCTAGTACGGTGCCAAGGAGGGGAAGAATCCAAGCCATCAAGGGGTTAGAGTACCAAGGGATGGGGGTGTTGGGAGTATAGCGTGCCCGGAGGTTCCCCCAGAGTTCTTTGAGCATTTGTACATCTTATTCTACCAGCCCAGATTCATTGACATAGAAGCATCATTCCTCCCCCAGTAAAACACAAGTCCCCCCATGTTCAGCAGTCATCAAGTCCAGGGCCCTCCGGTTTTGGAGAGTCACTCCTGCCAAAGAGGTTATCTGGCGTTGAAGGGACTCAAGGCTGTCTGTAGTAGAGGCCATTGCTTGGTCAAGCTTGTCCTGAAAGTCGCCAGCCAGATGCTGTGTTTGGACAAGGGCTGCGCCAGCAGTTCCAGTAGCACCAATTGAAACAGCAAGGCCTAGTCCAATGAGCAGAGGGATGAAGATTTCTCTCTTCTTTCGGCTTCCTTCCATCTGCAAGGCGAGTTCTTCTGGTTCATAGAGATAAACCTGGGGGACAACAATCACAGGGGTGCAGGAGCCCTGAAAATGAGGGTTGATACAGGCACCTGTAGTGCCTTTGCACCAGAGGAGGGCAGGAGGGCTAACACATACTGATTTGGTGGTGGCGATGTCACGGGCACATGTGAGATGGGGTTTTGAGGAGGACCCTACAAGGCAAAGAGGTGGGGGTAGGTCAAAGAAAGGAACATCCTGTGCTCTCCTCGCAGGCAGGGGTCCGTGGAGATCATAAAGGGAAAAGTTAACGGGAACTGCTGTTAATAATGGCTGGGAGAGAGAGGCACAGAAAAAGCATTGGGAGGAATTGGGGTGGGTTGTTAAGGGAAGGAGGTCTGCTGTATATTGAATGTACTGTAGCCAGGAGAGGGTAGCTTGTAGTTCCTCCTGAGACTGGTTTTCCTGTTGGATAATATTAGCATGGGTAAAGGCAGGTTTGGGGGCAGGGACAAGTTCATGGGAGACATGTAGGTCAGCCACTGGGTATCTGGCATAGCCATTGGGGTAAATTTTACCCATGACTCCTGTTCGCCAACATTCGTTCCAGGGATCACTGATGGAAAGCTGAAAGTGAGTTTTAAGGTTGGTGAGCATGGTGCCACCATGGCTGGTGGACTCCATCCTGCAGCTCCAATATCTGCAACCTCCATATGTGGAGACCTCCTGGAGACATTCACCTGTGTTTCGGTAAGGGAAGCAGAGAAAAGGGCTGGGAGTAGTGGAGATGGATTCAGGGTGTAGGGGGATCTCAATTCTGGTTTGACATCCTTCAAGTGGGCAGTCTTGGGTTCCTATAACCTTGTTGTGTCCGTTGTAGGTTTCCCTGGCATAGAATCTCCAATGGTAGGTGTTGGGAAGGCTAGGGAGCGGCTGGGCAGTAGCAGAGTTAGCGTGAAGGATGACGAAAACTGCCAAAAGAATGGAGGAGAGGGGGGCTTGTGGAGGGCACATGGCCTGGGCAGTTATCATTAGGTCACGAATGTCCTCCCAGGAGATCCTGTTGCTCCTCTGGGCATGGTGTTTCCTCTGCCTTCTCCTCCTCTTCCTTGGATTTTGGTCCGTCAGTGAGAGGTGGGCCATCTTCTTGGTTGACAGGGTGGTGTCGGACATTTCTGGCAGGGACCCAGATAGGCTTGGTTTGGTCCTGTGGGAAGACACAAGCAAAACCCCTCCCAGTTGTAAGGAGGGGGTCTGGTCCCTTCCAAATTCCATCCAAAGGGTCTCGCCACCACACCAGGATGGGGGAGCTAGCTTTGGTGTGTGCCAATGGAGGGAAATAGGGGGGTATCTGGAGGTTTTGTAGATGTTGAATATGTTTAGGGTAGCCAGGGCCATCATCAATTGTACATTAGGGGGATAGTTGGTGGTTTGTTGTCTCAGGAGTTGGGCTTTCAGGGTCTGGTGTGTTCTTTCTATTATTCCTTGGCCCTGAGGGTTGTAGGGGATTCCTGTATGATGGGCTATTTCCCAGCGTGCGCAGAAGGCTTTAAATGAAAGAAGGGCCATTATCAGTCTTTATCTGTTGAGGAATGCCCATGATGGCAAAAGTAGAGAGCATATGATAAATTAACCTTCTTGAGTTTTCACCCATCTGGGCTGTAGCCCATATAAAATGTGAGTAAGTATCTATGGTGACAAAAACATATTTTTGGGTGCCGAATTGGGGAACATGGGTAACATCAATTTGACATAAGGCATTAGATTTGAGGCCTCGGGGATTAGTGCCCATGGTTTGTAAAGCTGGGGTGGTAAGAAGAGAAGCACATGAGGCGCATGTTTTTATTATTCTTTGGAGCTGAGCAAGGGGGATGTGGGGGAAGCGAGCATGAAGCCCCTTTAGATTTGTATGTGTGCGTGAATGAAATTGGTCTGCCTGCTCAGTGGAGGCTATGAATGTTCCCGTTTAGGCAATTTGGTCAGTGAATGCATTTCCCTCAGATATAGGACCCAGCAGGGGACTGTGAGATCGGATATGCTGGATATAGATGAGGGAGGCTCTCTCCTGTAGGAGGGCGGAGACCTGTATGAGTAGGGGGGAAAGTGGGTTGTCATCTAGTTTGACAAATGATCTCGACAACCAGGGAAGCAAATTGACAGCGTATACACTGTGTGAAAAGAGGTTAAGGGGGCCTTTGACTTCCTTTAGAGCTAGGTAAATGCCATATAGTTCTTTATATTGGGGGGAGTGGTGTGGGAGCTCTTTGAATCGGAGGATAGGGGGCTCATCCTCAGGGAAGTAGTATATTACTGCTGCAGCTGCCCTCTTTCCCCCATCAGTAAATATTGAGGGGGCTCCTGCTATGGGCTCTCTGGAGAATAGTTTGGGGGGTAGCCATCGTAACAGAGGGAAAGCAGAGGCCCATTTTTCGTCAGGATAATGATTGTCAATTTGTCCTGGGAACCCTATTAAGCTGATAGCGAAGTGGGAATGATTTTTAATTAGCCACTGAACATCGGAGAGGGAGAAGGGAGTGACAAGAACGTCAGGTTCTTTTCCTAGGGTCTGTAAGGCTCTATCTCTGCCATTTTTAATCATATTGGCGAGTGCATCCACTTCATTTAAGACTCTGGGTGCACCACCCATTGGGGTATGGAGCCATTCCAGCACCCCCTGTGGCTGGTAAAGAGCTCCCACAAGGGTGGGGGAGGAGTTAAAGATAAGGAGATGTACAGGTATTCTTGGGTTATATCTAGCAAGAACCATATCTTTTAGGGCTGAATTGACAGATTTTAGGGCTTGGATAGCTTCTGGGGACAGTATCCTTGGGGAGGAGGGACTTTTATCTCCTTTCAGGAGGTTAAAGAGGGGTTGAAGGGTGCTTGTGGGGAGTTGGAGCCAGGGTCGAAGCCAGTTAAGGTTGCGCAAAAAGCTCTGGAGGGAGGCAAGAGTTAATTTTGGGGGGAAGGAAAGGGTGGGTTTGAGAGGGCATATTGAAGTAAGGGAGATCTCTGTCCCTAAAAATGCGATAGGAGGTATAAGTTGGATTTTGTGAGGGACTATTTTAAATCCCAGAGCAGATAAGGAAGGTATTAGCTGGTCTTTAAGTTGGGAGGGGGAGGTAGACTCATCTCCCCATAGAAGAATGTCATCCATGTAATGATAGGCATTGAGTCCTTTGTCCAAATAGGGTTTTAATGCAGTGGCTACAGCCTCCTGGCAAATCGTAGGACTGTTAGCCATTCCCTGGGGAAGAACGGCCCATTCATATTGTGAGGCTGGGCCAGAGTTATTAATGGGGAGCACTGAAAATGCAAAGCGTTCACAGTCCTGGGGGTGGAGAGGGATGGAAAAGGAACAGTCTTTTATGTCTATTGCTAACAGGGAAACATTGGCAGGGATGGCTGAGATGTGGGGTAGCCCCCTTTGCGGGGAGCCCCAGATTCGCATGGTTTTATTAATTGCCCTCAAATCTTGTAATAGTCTCCACCCCCTGAGCTTTTTTTAATAGCAAACACAGGGGTGTTCCATGGACTGCGGGAGGGGCGGATGTGTTGTAGGGACAGCTGCTCCTCCACAAGTTCCTTGAGAGCTTTAAGTTTCTCCCTTGATAGAGGCCACTGTGGGACCCAGATGGCTTCGTCAGAGAGCCAATCAAGGTAGGGAGTATCAAATCTGACAGTGGCCTCTAGAATTGGAGGTGATTTGGAGGGGGATTATTTGGATCTCCTTGGGTACTATTTTCTTCACAAGTAATATCTTCTATCTTAATGTGGTCTCTTTCTGGTTGGGTGGCAAAAACCATATCTAGGGCTTGTAAGATATCTCTCCCCAAGAGATTGGTGGTTACTTGAGCCACCAGGGGGCGTATGAGGCCTGTAGCCCCATCTGGGTCTTCCTACCTATAGGTCTGTTTGGTGATACACGCATGAGAGGTGCCCCTTATGCCTAGGAGCTGGGGCCCAGGGATCAATTGCCAGTCTTTTGGGACTTCTTGCTGCCTTAAGATTGTCCGATCTGCCCCAGTATCAATAAGACACTTGAATGGTTTATTATTTATTTTAATGGTCAACTTTGGGTGGGATCCTTGTGAGATACTGGACACCCATAAGGTTTCTACAGGAGTAGTTGTCCCTCTTACTGTTGGGGCTGAGGGTTGCCCCGTTTGAAGTTTAAAGGCTCTAGTGGCTTGCCATCCTTATCATATCGGGCAGTACAGTTTCTCCTCCAGTTGAAACCTTTTCTACATCGGGGACAGATGGCCTTAGGGGGATTGGAGTCTGTTATAGGAGGGGAGTTTAGTGGGCATTCGTCCCTCCAATGTCCTACTTCTCCGCATTTGAAGCAGATTCCTTCTGTCCTTACTGCTGCTACAAATGCCTGAGCTACGGATGCAACCTGGTGTGATGAGGGTCCTATTTCTCGAGTCGCCACAATCCACCTATCAGGATGCTCTTCTTGGAGACCCTGGCAAGCTAGCCTAGACTCTGAGGTCATGCCTTCCCAAACAATGTTTTTAAGGAGAAGGTCCCTAGCTGTGGGGTTGGAGATTTTTCTTTCTAAGCTCGTTTTAGTTCTGAGAATAAAATCAGACAGGGATTCTCCAGGCTTCTGATGGAGGGAGAGCAGGGAGTAGGCGGGGTCTTGTGACCCTGAGGGCGGAGTTAGCCTGTTCCAGGCCTGAATGGCACAGAGGCGGACCTGCTCGTAGTACCCCGCTGGCTGGGTTGCCTGCTGTGCCCCAGTAGAGAAATCTTCCTGACCAAAGAGTTCTTTAAAACTCCATGGGATGTCATCATCCCTCTCCTGGTTTTGCCTGGCTTGTTGAAGGCATTCATCACGAAAGTAGGCTTCCCATTCTAGGAACATTGGGCCAGGAAGGGCGGAACAGCAAATATCTCTCCAATCTTGGGGGGTATTTAAGTTGGCAATATGGCTCTGCAGGAGAGATTTTGTCCAGGGTGCATGAATACCATCTTCCTTTACTGCCTGCCTAAGTTCTTTTAGGTCTGAGGCCTAGAGTGGGTACCAGTTAAGTGGTTTAGCCCGGGTAGGGTTGATATTAACTGGGAATGCTTGAGTAGTTTGAGCTATGAGTTCTGTATCAGACTCCTGAGTAGCATGGGAGGCAGGGTTAGTTTTCCTATGAGAGTCCCTGAAATTACAAAGCTGTTGAGTAATGGATGGCGGGGTATAGGGGACTATGGAATTTTGCAGGGTTTTATCTGCAGGTTCTGAAGGTCTCTCACTCTTGCGGCTTGCAGAAGGGGGAGGGGATTTATCTCTCTTTGGTTGGGGAGGGGGGGAGGCAGGTGAGAGCTCCTTTGGTATTTTAGTAGAGCCTTGCCTTTGGAGGGGGAGGGGGGAGTAGGAGGGGCAGATGGTCCATTTGGCCTTTCTTCTAAGGCATAAGGGGGAAGGGGTGGGTAGATGGATTTTATCTCTCTTATCAATTGGGTAAGGGCTGCGAGGTCTGAGGTAGGGTGACTTGGGGGACCCTGATCTTTGGTCTCTTTTGACTGAGGGGTGTCAAAAGTTGTATTGTTTTCCATCTGTCCTGTTTTAGAGGGCCCTATACATTGTCAAATCGCAGCTAAGATTGGCAGAAAACCATGAGGAAGCTTTTTTCCTTCTTGGGTGTTTCTGTTTTTGATAAGGGAGGCTACTCTACTCCATGAATCTGTGCTGTAGATATTGTCCTCAGCCATGCATGGGGTTATCTGAAGGACTTCCTCCCAAAACAGAGAGGCTTGAATCCCCTTGGGATTCTAGTAGGACACATATTTGCCTGACCTGGGGTGGTTTTTTATGCGATGTGGAATTGCCCATGATAGAAAAGAGGAGAAACGCTTTGTCCAAAGGGAACGTTCCTTCGGCTTGCTAGCCTCGGGGGATTCCACAAGGGTGCAAAACGTTAAGCCTGTCCACAGATTTGAGATTCTGGCGACCGCTCTAATAGCCCTTAAGTGGTCGCTGCGTTACCAGATTTTTTCTTTTTGTCATGAAGAGATTCTAGATAGAAGGTCTTCGCCAACACCCATTATGAGCTGTCGGGATTTAAGTAGAGGTCGGAGGAGCCTTCAGGCTACACCAGGGAGTAGCCCTGGCCAGGAGGCTTCAGTTGCTCCTTCGGCTTATTTAAATCCAAGTGATGGCTTTGACCAAAAATACAGAAGGAAGTGATAGATTATTCGTCTCCAGGCTTGGGGGCTTACCTTCTGACAGTGTTAGTTCTTGCAGCGCTTTTCTAGCTCACGATCAGGGAGGTAGAGCCGAACAGAGACGGCACCCTAGCGCAGCTGGCGGAGGCTTTGGCGTAGAGAGGCCGGCGGCCTTGTGTTGGGTGGTTCGGTTCTTGCAGTCGCAAGCCCCACTTTGGGAGCCAGATGTCGGGCAGTGCTTGCGCCTAGGGATCTCGGGCTGACGGACCCACCACAACCAGGGTCGGCGGCAGATGGCGTCAGCTCCAAGCCGGGCCAGCGGGGGTGGGTGAGCGGCCTCCGGGGTCGGGGGCGTGGAAGGAGCCAGCCAAGCTGGCCCAGGGCCTTCAGCAGCCGCCGGGGCGGGGCTCGCTCCACAGCGGCCTCTGGTTGCCCGAAAACCGGAGCGGGGCCTCCTTCCCAGCCCCCAAAAGTGAGAAAGTGTTATCAGCTCTTTTAATTATCTCCTTCAGGGAGTCGCTCATGAGAGCCCACGGAAGAAAAGTGTCTCAGCTCTTTTAGTTCAGCTCGCTCTTCCCACTGAGGGGAGAGGAGAGTGTTGTCCTTTGACTGGCAACTGGCGAGGGATCGCAAAAACACTCCAACAGCAGGAGACCTTGCACCACACAGCAGTAGTCGTTTAATTTGAGCTCTGGAATTATATATATATACAGTTGCGGGGAAAGAACAGTTAGCCCCTATTGGTTTGGCTTGCGTGTTTGAGGATGCCTTATTTGCATGGAGGTGCTATCCTACGTGATAAGGGTCACGGGTCTCTTTGTGGTAAGCGGAAGCTAAGAGGGCCATTGGCATGGGAAATTTGAAGCAACCTCCCGTCCTGTGACCCTTTCCAGGCCGAGGTTTCCAGGGCTTCGAAGATTTCTACCAAGCTTTCTGGCTTTCTCATAGCCCACTGCCCCACAATATATTTTATATATATGATATGTACTATAATATATTACATTTCATATATATATATATATATATATATATATATATATATATATATATTATTGTCTCCTTGGGTGTGCGCTGATCAGGACTTGAGTTGGGGGTCCTCTTTGTGGGTCCTTACAACAGAAAATGGGAGAATTCAAAGGATCATCCTCGGACCGTCGGCAGGTAAATTTTCTTACATTTCATGAATCAGTGCAGTCTTTTCGATAGCCCTTGACAGACTCACGTACATTCGTTAGAGTTTGTTCTCTCGAGAGACAGTTTTCTAGACCACAGAACTTCCTAACGAGTCAGTTACATGGACGTATATCAAGCACAAGGATAAAGAGGCAATATTTCGGAGCAAGGTCGAGTTAACATGGAATACGATATTTGGATCTAGGATGAGTTAACACCGAAGATGAAATTTGGATCTAGGAGTAATTAACAGGGAATATGAAATTTGGATCTAGGACTAGATAACCTGGAATTGGCCATTTTCATCTAGGACTAGTTAACACAGAATATGAAATTTTGATTGAGGATTAGTTAATGTGGAATAAGGAATTATGATATTGGACTAGTTAACATAGAATATGATATTTGAATCTAGGTCTAGTTTATATGGAATTTGATATTTTGATCTAGGATGAGTTAACATGGTATAACAAATTTTGATCTAGGACTAGTTAAGATGGAAGATGAAATTTTGATCTAGGACTAGTCATCATGGAACACGATTTTGGGATCTAGGACTAGTTAACTTGGAATATGAAATTTGGATGTAGGAGTAGTGAACATGGAATATGACATTTTGATCTAGGACTAGTCAACATGGAGTTGGTAATTTTGATATAGGAATAGTTAACGTTGAACATGAAATTTGGATCTAGGACTAGTTAACATTGAATATGAAATTTGGATCTAGGACCAGTTTACATGGAATATGAAATTTGGATCCAGGACTAGTTTACATGGAATATGAAATTTGGATTCAGGACTAGTAAACATTGGATATGAAATTTTTTTCTAGGACTAGTTAACACAGAATATATTGATCAAGGACATGGTAATATGAAATATGAAATATAGATCTAGGACCAGTTGACATAGGATTGGAAAGTTTGATCAAGGACTAGTTAACATGGAATATGTAGCTTGGAACTAAGAGAAGTTAAAATGGAATATAAAATTTTGATCTATGATTAGTTAACATGGAATGGGAAATTTTGATCTAGGACTAGTTAATGTAGAAGATGAAATTGAGATCTAGGACTAGTTAACATGGAATTGTCAATTTTGATCTAGGATTAGTTAACATGGAATATGAATATTTGATCTAGGACTAGTTATGTTGGAATTGGTAAATTTGATGTAGGATTTGTCAGTTTTAAAGACAAAATTGCGATCTAGGACTAGTTAACATGGAATATGAAAATTTCGTCTAGGACTAGTTAACGTAAAATATGAAATATGGATCTAGGTCTAGTTAACATGGAATATAAAATTCTGATCTAGGATTAGTTAACATGAAATGGGAAATTTTGATCTAGGACGAGTTACTTTGGAATATGAAAATTTGATCTAGGACTAGTTAACATGGAATGTGAAGTGTTGATCTAGGTTTAGTTAACATGGAACAGGACATTTTGATCTGGACTAGTTAACATGGAATATGAAAATTTCATCTAGGACTAGTTTATGTAAAATATGAACTTTTGATCTAGGATTAGTTTACGTGGAATATGAAATTTTGATCTAGGATTAGTTACCATGGAATATGAAATTTTGATCTAGGACTAGTTTTAACATGGGATATGAAATTTGGATCTAGGACTAGTTAACATGGAATATGAAATTTGGATAGAGGACAAGTTAACAAGGAATATGAAATTTTGATCTAGGACTAGTTAACATGGGATATGAAATTTGGATCTAGGACTACTTAACATTGAATATGAAATTTGGATCTATGACCAGTTAACATGGGATATGAAATTTGGATCAAGGACAAGTTAACAAGGAATATGAAATTTTGATCGAGGACTAGTTTACATGGTATGTGATATTCTTCCTTCTCCTTTTTTTCATAGCTTTAAGTGGAAAGTCCATCTCATTCTGTATTGGAACGGCTACTCCAGCTTGTTTCATGGCACTCTTTGCTTGAACCATTGTTTCCCAGCCTTTCACTCTGAGGCCGCCTCTTTCTTTGTCACTGAGGTGGGTTTCCCATAGGCAGCAAAACGCTGGGTCCTGTTTACTTATCCAGTCTTTAGTCTATGACGTTTTATTGGGGAATGGAGTCCGTTGATGTTAAGAGATGTTAAGGAAAGGTGATTCTCGCTTACTGTTATTTTTGTTATTAGAGGTGGAATTATCTTTGTGTGGCTATCTTCTTTTGCATTTGTTGGAAGAAGATTACTTTTTTTGCTCCTTCTAGGGTATAATTTCCCTCCTTGTATTGGAGTTTTCCCTCTATCACCCTTTGAAGTTTGCTGAGTTTGTGGAAAGATATTGTATAGATTTGGATTTGTCTTGGAATATCTTGGTTTCTCCATCTACGTTAATCGAGAGTTTTGCTGGGTGTAGGTTCTGTGTGACATCTGTCCAGGATCTTCTGGCTTTTATAGTATCTGGTGAGATGTCTGCTGTAATTCTGATAGGTCTGCCTTTATATGTTTCTTGGCCTTTCTCCCTTACTGCTTTTAATATTCTTTCTTTGTTTTGTGCATTTTGTGTCTTGATTATTATGTGATGCGGGTATTTATTTTCTGGTCTAGTCTATTTGGTGTTCTGTAGGCTTCTTGTATGTTTATGGGCATCTCGTTCTTTAGGTTTGGGAAGTTTTCTTCTATAATTTTGTGGAAGATATTTACTGGCCCTTTAAGTCGGGAATCTTCACTCTCATCTATACCTATTATCCTTAGGTTTGGTCTTCTCATTGTGTCCTGAATTTCCTGGATGTTTTGGGTTAGGAACTTTTTGCACTTTGTGTTTTCTTTGACAGTTATGTTAACATCTTCTATGGCATCTTCTGCACATGAGATTCTGTCTTCTATCTCTTCTATTCTGTTGGTGATGCTTCCATTTATGACCCATGATTTCTTTCCTAGCTTTTCTATTTCCACAGTCGTTTCCCTTTGTGATTTCTTTATTTTTTCTACTTTGATTTTTATGTCCTAGATGGTTTTGTTCAATTCCTTCACCTGTTTGGTTGTATTCTCTTGTTATTCTTTAAGGGATTTTCTGTTTCCTCTTTAAGGGATTCTACCCATTTACCTGTGTTCTCCTCAATTTCTTTGATAGTATTATTTATGTCCTTCTTAAAGTCCTCTATCATCATCATTAGAAGTGATTTTAAATCTGAATCTTGCTTTCATGGTGAGATGGGGAATTCAGAACTTTCTATTGTGGGAAAACAAGATTCTGATGATGCCAAGTACCCTGGGCTGCTGATACTTATATTCTTTTGCTTGCCTTTCACCATCTGAATCTCCTTAGTGCTATCTGCACTGTCTCTTACTGGAGCCTGTTTTTCCTGTTATCTTAGTTGTGTCAGAACTGTTTGGGGTGGCTGTTGCTGCTGGGCTTAGAGCTGAAGCCCAAGATCTGCTCAGTGCTGGGGCACAGAGCAGAAGGAACAAGTGCCCCTGACCAGGAGTGAATTCCTGGGTCCCAGTGGGTCCTAGTTACTCCCTGTTTGGTGTGGGTGTTCCTGTCTCCTTACCTAAGATACTGCTGGGGTTAGAGCTCCTGGGAGCCCCACCTCCTCTGAGTTTCATGGGATTGGACACAGAGCTGAAATCCAAGATCTGCTCAGTGATCAATTTTTTAACAAAAATTTTAGTCACAATATATGCCTACTTTAGTCTTCCTTGATACAAAGTAACTTGACTACATGATCAGTCCACAGTCTTTTCCCTCCTTTCATCTAGCTTGGTCCATTGCAAACACCAGATACTCAAAACAACAGTTGTTTAATGAAATATATTTTAAGAGCTTAGATGGCTTAAAAAGACGAAACATTTGCTGTCAAAGAATTAGAACAAGGGTGAAGATCTCAACAATGCACTCAATCATGTGATAGTAGTCATCAGCAATCACAGCCTAGCTAAAGAAAGAGCGATGTATGGAATATCCATAATCTTCATGTCATATATCTTGGAATGTATAGTTGAGAAAAAAAGAGACCTAATCACAATGAAGGGGGCATGCATAGGTCTATGAGTTATACAGCTTCAATAATGGAAATATTGCTTAATGCTAAAGGTATGGGCGTGAAGAATTGTATGTTCTTGTGCCTTTGTGAAGATATAATCAAAGAGCACAACTCTCAAAACCAATAAAGTGTATAATGAATTTTATCAGCTGACATTGAGAGCTGTCTGCATACTGTACATATCTGTGAGTAGTTAGTTTAAGGTTTGAGAACTTAAGTAATCTGGGTTTGTGCACATTATTATTCCTAACGAACTGAAAACAGTATTTTTTTCTTTCTTACTTGTCTAAGAAATATTTTTTTTCTGCTCCACTCCCCATGATGTTCCTTTGTGCCATCAGAAAGCATAGGCGAATTGAACAGAACAGCTTTAATTGAGTGGTCCCTACAGCAATAAGGAACAGAATAGATACTCCACACCAAAATAGTCTTTGAGTTATCCTCTTAATAATATGAATACTCAGTTATTAAATACATAATTATGATATATTGTGAAGGTTTTTTCTTGTTCAACAGCAGATATGGAGCAGTGTGTAAGATGTCCAGGTGATGAGTATGCCAAATTACAGCAAACCCACTGCCTGTAAAGAGCTGTGTCATTTCTGGCTTATGAAGATCCATTGGGCATGGCTCTAGGCTGCATGGCTCTGTGCTTCTCTGTCCTCACAGTTGTAATAATAGTCACTTTTATAAAGCACAATGACACCCCCATTGTGAAGGCCAATAACTGGATTCTCAGCTACATCCTGCTCATCCCTCTCAGCTTCTGTTTTCTGTGCTCATTGCTCTTCATTGGACACCCCAACCAGGCCATTTGCCTCCTGCAACAGATCACATTTGGAATATTTTTCACTGTAGCTATTTCTACAGTGTTGGCCAAAACTATAACTGTGATCATAACTTTCAAGCTCACTACTTCAGGAAGAAGGATGAGAGGGATGTTGGCATCAGCAGCATCTAACTTGGTCATTCCCATTTGTACCCTAATCCAACTTGCTCTCTGTGGAACCTGGCTGGTAACATCTCCTCCCTTTATTGACAGAGATATACAATCTGAACATGGGAAGACCATCATTATTTGCAACAAAGGCTCTGTCATTGCCTTCCATATTTTCCTGGGATACTTGGGCTCCTTGGCTCTAGGGAGCTTCACTGTGGCTTTCTTGGCTAGGAACCTTCCTGACAGATTCAATGAATCCAAGTTCCTAACCTTCAGTATGGTAGTTTTCTGCAGTGTCTGGACCACCTTCCTCCCTGCCTACCATAGCACCAGGGGGAAGGGTATGATAGTTGTGGAGGTCTTCTCCATCTTGGCTTCTAGTGCAGGGCTGCTAGGTTGTATCTTTTTCCTGAAGTGTTATGTTATTTCAGTTACACCAGATTCAAATTTTCTGCAGAAGTAAAGAAATATTTCTTTATTGAAACTCTTATAGTTTTAAAATCTTAGATGGTACTCAACATACGTTTTTGCTTTGTCTTAAGAAAAGTACTACTGCCCCCAGTTGAGGGATGGAGCCACTCATCCTTATCAATATTTAAAATCAGAATTGTTCCTGTCTAAAGAAAATGCAGGGACAAAGAGTAGAGCATAGACTGAAGGAAAGGCCATCCAGAGACTGCCTCACCTGGGAATCCAACCTATATACACCCACCAAACCCAGTCACTATTGCTAATGCCAAGAAGTACTTGCTGACAGGAGCCTGATATCGATGTCTCCTGTGAAGCTCTGCCAGAGCCTAACAAGTACAGATGTGAATGCTCACAACCAACCATTGTACTGGGCATAGGGACCCCAATGGAAGACTTATGGGAAGGATTAAATGAGCTGAAGAGGTTTACATCCCCATAGGAAGAGCAAAAATATCAAACAACCAGACTTCCCAGTGTTCCAGGGACTAAACCAGCCACCAAAGAATACACATGGAGAGGCCAATGGCTCCAGCTGCATGTCAAGCACAGGATGGCCTTATCTGGCATCAATGGGAGTAGAGGCCCTTGGTCCTGTGAAGGCTTGGTGATCCAATATACTGGAATGCTAGGGCAGTGAGGCAAGAGTGGGTGGGTGGTTAGGGGAGCATCCTCATAGAAGTTGGGGAGGGGGTGTATCATAGGGTGTTTTTGGAGGGGAAGCCGGAAAGGGGGATAAAATTTGAAATGTAAGTAAATAAAATAACCAATAAAAATTTAAAAAAGAAAAGTACTACTAAATCATACATAATTTTAGATAATATACACAGTTAGAATTTACAATGCTGAACATCATAGCACTGCCTAATGTAATGACAATTTCTAAGTTTTATTGGAAAATGGTTTCATTCATTTGTACCCAAAGCTAAACTTTGAGAATTGGCAATCTCAGTTGAAGAATAGCTAACATCACTTTCACCTTAGGTATGTTTGTAAGGCATGCTCCTAATTAATTACTAATATGTGACCCTACTGCTTGTGGATAGCATCCCCTCTATTCAAGTTTTTTCTCAACTTAAAGAAGATTCAAGACAACTATGACAGAAGCCAGTAATCAGCATTATTCTGTGATCTCTAATTGAATTCCTACATCTAAGTTCATCCCTTGGCTTCATTCAATTTACTGTGACTAAGTTACATAACTAAATAACACTTTTCCCTACATTTTCCTTTTTCTCTAATAAAGGAAAACATTTCATTAGGGCTAGGTTATGGTTTCTGAGATTTAGTTCATTATCTTCATTGTGGGAAGCAAGGCAGGTAGACAGACATGGTACTGGAGAAGGAGCTGAGCATTCTGCATCTTGATCTAAAGACTGCAGAAGGAGACTGTATGCTCCAATGGGCATAGCTTGAGGATATATGACCTCAAAGCCCTCCTCCAAAGTGACATCCTCCAACAAGCCCACACCACCTAATATTGCCAATCACTATAGGCCAAACATTCAAGCACATGAGTCTATGGGGGAGTCATACCTAGTCAAACATCCAAGGGTGCCACTCAGAGAATAATCAGGAGAAGAAAGAGGCCAACCCATTATGGGTGTTTCCTCAACATATTCCCCTTATGCCTGAGACTGGTCTAAGTGCTTTTAAAAAAAATTCTTTAACCCTCTTTCACAGTCCAGACTTCATTCCCTTCCCTGGCTGCCCCCCCCATCAATTCCCATATCATAACTTTTGCCCCGTCTCCAAAAAGATATCTCACCACCACCACCACCACCACCCCCACTAGACCTCCACATTCCTTGGGACCTTCAGTTTCTCCAAAGTTAGGTGTATCTTCTCTTACTGAAGTCGGACAAGGCAGTCCTCTGTTATATATGTGTAGGGGGCCTCATATCAGCTGGCATATGCTGACAGGTTAGGGGCTCAGTCTCTGATAGATCTCAGGGGTCCCAGTCAGTTGAGACTGTTGATCTTCACATGGAGCTGCCCTCCTCCTCAGCTTCTTCCAGCTTTACCCCAATTGAACCACAGGGGTCTCTGGCTTCTGTTCATTGGTTGGGTGGTAGTATCAGCATCTGAATCTTTCTACTTCTTGTTGGGGCTCTCAGAGCGCAGCCATGCTTGGCTCCTGTCTGTAAGCACACCACAGCATCAGTAACAATCTCATGGCTCTTGGCCTCCCTTTGAGCTGGATCATAGTTTGGGACTTTTATTAGACCTCCTTCCTCTCATGCTCTTCTTCAGCAATACATCCTCTCATGAGACAGTCTCAAGGCACAACTGAGAGGTCAAGGAAATCAGAAAATTCTACTTCAGGACAGGAGTAGGGTACCCGTTCTGTAGAAGATGTGATGGGACATCCTGGAAATTTTATTTTATCTCTCTATATTTGTGGGGATAATGTGTTTAAAATCCAACAAATGGGTACTTAGTGTAGTTGGGTCTTGGCAAGGAAATAGGTCTTCCATGTAAAATTCATGAGTTTTATGGTATCAAAAAAGTGTAATTTATAAACACAGAGTTAAAGAAACTGTGGCCTGGATATGATGGCACATATAGTGTACTGAGTCAGAAAGACTGCAGTTTTCAGGCCAGACTGTGCTACATGCCCAGTTCCTGTCTCAAAAATTGAAAATAAGAATATTAGAGGATAGTTCAGCATCTCAGTAAGTGATGGAGAGCAGCAAAGAGTTGATTCAGCAATGAGTCGACAAGGTAAGTACGGAGGCTTGGGCTGGTAACCTGGGATCCATTCTGTTTTTTCTTTCTGGACTATATCTTATCCTTTTGTCAGGGCAGAGTTAAAATTTGATAGATTTTTTTTCAGAGAATTATTGTGACTGTCCCTAATGAGCTAATTGTTGACACTATGTAGTTTCCAAGTGTTAAACATATACTGATATCACAAAACAACATTGTCTGTAGCAAATATAAGAATGGGGTTAATAATTCCATGAACAGAGATTCTGAATCTACAATGGTCTTTTCTACAGAAAGAACCAAAATTAATAATTTTACTGTGTGTATGTATAAAAATTAAATATAAAACCGCATTTTATAACATTATTTAAAACAAAATTGCTATCTCTTATCAAT
>NW_021621491.1:0-4485 GCF_004785775.1 Grammomys surdaster
AGGTTGCCTCCCATGCATTTCTGGGTAAAGCTACCTTGATGTTCAAGGTTTGGCTTTAACTCAGTGCTTGCCCTTCTTAATACCTGTCTTAGGTAAGTTTGTCAATGTTTTGTCTTTTGATATGGGGATCCTTGTTCTCCTGACTAAAATGTTGTCTTCCATTGCCCTTGCTTTCTTTCTGCTCTGAGTCTTCTTACTTCTTTCCATCCACTGTGTTTGTCTTTGCTTTGTTCTGGTTTCCCTGTGCCTCTGAGGCATCACCAGACTTGTCTTTGGAGGTATCTCTGACTTTGAATCTTAGAATCTCTAGCAGTAAGCTTTCCTAGAAGTAATTCTAATTTGTTTTCCCTGCCATCTTTACTGGTTATAGCTTCTGGCGACTCCGACCAAGAGAAGGGAAGTATGATGATGTTGAGAGAGCTCGAGACCAGTTGCCTCGAAGAGAACGCCTTGGCTCAGGATTATTACATTCTGGGCACCGTTGATAAAGGGTCCTTTGCAGAAGTCAAAGTGGCTCTCCACATTATGACTGAGACAAGGGTGGCAATTAAGATGATGAAAAAGGGCACAAAGGCAGACACCGTAGTCATGTCTGAGGTTGACATAGTAAAACGTTTACACCACACTAACATAGTACAGTTGTTTCAAGTCATTGAAACAAGTGACACAACCTATATTGTGATGGAATATGCAGCCCAGGGATCCCTTCGGAAACACATCAGCAAATGTGGGTTTTTAGTTGAGAAAGAGGCACGTAGCATATTTACGGAACTGTCTATGGCCATCAACTACATACACAGTCAGAATATTGCCCACCGAGATATTAAGGCTGAGAATGTCCTATTGGATTGGGAGGGGCATGTAAAACTTGCAGATTTTGGCTTAAGCAAAAAAGTGGCCCCTGGGACGAAGTGGAGGGGTTTCTGTGGCACAGTACAATATTGTGCTCCTGAAATTCTTGGCCATGAAGCTTATGAGGTCTTTCCATGTGACGTATGGAGCTGCGGGGTGCTATTACATTATATAGTTACCGGCCACCTTCCCTTCCAATCAACATTATTCTCCAAAATAAAACATAAAATCCTATCCTGGAGCTGTTGCATCCAATATCTACTGTCCCCAGAGCTCCGAGACCTTTTGAATAGATTAATGACAAGAGACCCCACAAGGAGGCCATCCATCAAAGAAATATTAGCACACCCATGGCTGTGCCATGATCAAGACACATTTAGATCCTCAGAGATTTCAATCCCTCTAGAACCCGAGCCGAACATTGCTTTTGCAATGTTCTTACTAGGATATAACATTAAGGAGCTCAGAGACTCTTTGAGAGAAGAGAATTATAGTCACACCATGGCCACTTACTTAATTTTAAAAAAGAAGCAGCACCAATTGTATCACGATGGAGGGCAAGTTTGTACACTGGACCCTACAAAAGCTCCCAACTGTACATGGCCTATTTGGCAGGTAACCAGTGCCCCTAGCCTTCCTACCTCCACTATGTGCACTCTCTCTGAACTTCCGGGTGATCTGAGGAAACCCTGTAAGAGGAGTCACAGTGCTCCTCCCAACCTTTTTTCACTTAAGAATAGCTTCCTGGAAAACACCTCCTCACTGCAGGGGTTTATGCCTCAAGTTGGAAAGGGGACATTCAGTGAGGAAGGCAGCATCAATTCCACAACTTTATCATCACGAAAAGGAAAGGCAAGAAGAGCAGCAGCAGCAGCAGCAACAGCAGGATCCATTAGCTCACTCTTCCAATCCTCACAAGCCTCAAACTCTGAAAACATGAGAGATGCGAGCAATGAGAGCTCTGACTTTAAAGACAGACGTCGCACATCCTCCTGGGGGTCTGCAACCGGGAGCCCCTTCCCCAGTGAGAAGATACAGGAAGAGAATACAGGCACTGAGTCCTTACAAGAGAGCAAGACGTCCTCCAGGGAAACGGAGCATCAGGGTCATCTCCGAAGGCAGCGCCAGGCTGTGCCCAGAGTCCCACTGAGAAGGTGGGGATGGAAGGGCCTGAAGAAGAGGATTTCCAAAGCATTAAGGAGCTTGTGTTGCTGCCTGCCTGTGAAAAATAACAAAATCGTGCCAACCAATCAAAACTCTAAAGAGACATAGGCTAAAACAAGTAGGTGGGGTGTGATGGGAAAGGATACATTCTCTAGTTCCTTCTTCCCGTAATATATTCCAGTATGTACATTGAGGGGGTTGGCGACATTATATCTATCATGCCAGAGAGAAAAATCCCATCCTGTCCTTCCTCCCTCTGAGGAGCCCACCAATGCTTGACTACATGTAGAGAGCAGAAGATAGTGGCCCAATTCTAGGCAACGATGCTAGAGAAGTTTGGTGAAGGGATTAATGGAGCACTAAGGAGGAATCAGCCTGAGAGCCCATGTCAGCACAGGGCCAGCACAGCCAAGCATAAGTCCTGCAGGTTTCTAAGATTTCTTGTGTCTGTTCCAAGTGCTGTCAGAGGCTCTGTGGTCCCTGGAGGATGAGAGAAAAGGAGCCTGGTGAGGATGCAGACAGAAGCATGGCGGAGAGAGCCAGGTAGGAATTTCAGGTGGCTGTGTGCTAGTGGGAAGCTCTGACCATACTGCATGCTTAACCTTGAGGCAAAATGCTGTTTTCCCCTGAAGTCTGAAGGAAGGCTCTGGGGAGAATTTCTGAGTGGTGTTCCTTTTGTCCATCTCATGTAGGGAGCTCCACACTGGGCAGCAGTCCCACCATTGCCATGGCCCAGTGCATTGATGGAGTGCTGGTGAGTACCAAAGAAACTAAGAAGAAACACCAAACTAAAGAGAACCCTCATGCACAGTGTCAGCTCAGCTCTCTGTCTCCAGGTGTACCTGACAGCTGAGAAGACAGTGGTCTTTGAAGCAGAGGAAGGAGCTCAGAAAACCTGACTTGTTCCATGTGTGACCAGGATAGAGGCAGCTACACAACTGAGAAGCAGTGAAAGTGCATCTGGAATCCAGAGGTGAATCCAGAAGGGGCACAAACGGCTCAGCCCCAAAGCTCTGCTATAGGCCTCCATAGTATCCTGGCTACTGCTCAGATACACTGACAGTTATCCCAAAGCCCTTACAGAGCTACCAAATCTACTCTCTGATTGTGCACTTTACACTCCAACTTGAGTAATTTGTTGGGTACTCTTTATATTTTTGTGGAAACACACACACACACATACACACACACACACAAACACCCATGTACAGTGGATAATAATGAAGTTTCCTTGAAGTGGAAAGAATCCACAGCAAATAAGGCAATTTCATATTTTGAGTGATTCCTCCTTCTAGAAACATTCCTCCAAATCTTTTTTCTCTTGTCTCCACTCCCTTCTGACACATCAACTTCCTATTTCACTGCTTTCTAGAAGTCATGGGAAACCAGGATGCACCTTGTTCCCCACTTTGGCCCAGAGTATGCAGCCATGTAGGAGATGGTGATGCTTATCTGTGGACTGTCATTTGAGGAGATCTAAGGTGAGGTCTGAAATGCTTGCCACGAGAGTCCAGAGAATTTGCTGGTAAGAAGTATTGCGGGGGACAGGGAAATGTTGATGGGAAAACAGATGAGATCCCCTGATATGACAGTGTGGGGTTTTCTCTGGGTGGCTCATTATTCCTTGCCCCATTCCCACCAGGTAGAAATACCCAGAGATATTCAAATGTGTTAAAGAGGAACTGGATTCTTCTATCCCCTGACACCACTCTCTATTACTCTCTATTAGGTATTTGATGCATGTTAATCAGTTTTACCATAGAGCTGCTCCTGCCATGCTCATGTCCTTGCTACCTGTTATCCCTGCTGCTGCTTCTACTGCTTCATTGATATGACCATTGAAGGCTGGGAAGTGCCAGGAGCTTCTGGAGCCAATCAGTGAGCATTTCAAAGCATCATAATCAGGAAACTGCAGAAAATACCAGCAACATCACTCAACCAAGAACAAAGCTTGCAGCCAGCTTCACCTGCAGGGACCTGGAAAGGGCCACCTTTTTGAGCATAGAAAACCTGGGTGGAAGAGAGGCACACAGGTGATGCTTCTTGGGTCAGGTCATCTGGATGACATGGTCATTTACAGATTCACAACTGGCCTTTTGTAATTCTTTCTAAAATACCTTGTTTTCAGATCTCCTTCATGGAAAAGCCTCCTGTTGATTGATACGGAGGCAGGGCAAAGCCAGGCCCACAAATAGGTGGCCTGAGAAGAACACAAAGAGATGTGTTCTGATTCCAGGAGCACCTAGCACCTTATCCTGACCAGGATTGTGAGAGAACACTGAGTCAGCTTGAAGAAAGTCCCCAGTGGGAGCAGTTCCTTTCTGTTCTGGGCAGAGCCAAGTGACAGGGTAAGGTGCTTCTCAAGTCTCCTCCATTGATCACCTCCACTGCAGTGTGCATGGGGCAAGGAGAGATAGCTGGAGGCTCTTTATGTTGGTACCACCCACAGCAGTGACATCACCACATGCC
>NW_021621491.1:4585-6562 GCF_004785775.1 Grammomys surdaster
ATGGGGCAAGGAGAGATAGCTGGGGCTCTTTATGTTGGTACCACCCACAGCAGTGACATCACCACATGCCTGCAGAACTGGTCAGTTTCACGGAACCGTGAGTTTGAGATCTGTGTGGTTTTTGCTATTAGGCATTGTGTGTCTGGTGAAGATCAGCCACCTGGGATGTGAACAGAGAGGCGGGCCCCATGCTGTGCCTGCAACAGAAGGGTTACTGTGACTAGAATATTTCTCTACTTATTTTTTACATGCCTGTTGACTTCAGTTCCTTAAAGAGTTGATGTCTTGAAGATGTTCTGTGGAGCTGCCTTTGGTGTGGAGGAACTTTCTTCCAGTGTCTTCCTCCCACCCATTCTGTTTGTCTCTCTCTGGAACAATAGTTAGGGGCTGAGTTATGCACATCCCCCAGAGTGATCTCAACATGCATGACACTTTTATGCAGAAGTCCCTCTGTGTACTCCAGTTAAGGGTGTGCAGCCTGGGGGTGGTTGGATGGAATGTTCATTAATCTGTCAACAATGTTATTAAGGATCTTGGGGAGATGTAATAAATTCATCAAGGGACTATGTTCATGGGATGAACAAATTGATTTTCCTAGACATAGGTCTAGGCAGAAAATTTTAAAGCTGCAAGCAGAGAGAGGTGGGCCACTGCTGTGTGGGAATATGTGGTGCAACAATAAACTGAAACTTTATTTGAACAGACAAATAGACCCCTTGGGGTCATAGGAGGACTGCAGACAGAAGTGGGTATCCTGTTTTCTCCCATCAGATCTATGATATACTCTAGAGCACCTCTGTTCCTTCTACAGATGACAATGGCACAGGGGCACTGAACTTTCCCCAAAGGGAAGAAGTTTGAGCTCCCTGGATACTACTACTATCATATGTCCTCATTGATTCCTTGGTATCATTCTTGATAGAAACCTGATATTTGCTCATCATGTAGTTGGCACCTAGGATACTAGATCTGTCTTGGCATGGGGCAATATGTGGGTCTGCTTGGTACTATGCTTAAAACTGTCATAAATGTGATAGTGCCCCGTAGATACTGATCTGTCCGGTGCTCAGTCAAAGACCCAGCCCCATGGAAATGTGTCTTTTCTGAGGTCAGTTAGGGGATAGTCCATGGATAATTTACCCAATATGGAGGTACAATATGGTGGTCCCTGCCTATTGATCCCTCCTGGAATATGCCATTCCTTGGCTCCCCTGAGTATTGTCCTATTATGGTGTCACTCTGCTGTCCCATCCCTGGTCACTGCTTTTCCCTTGAGGAACAGTGTGTGGCTGCTTGGGCATCAGCCCTGCCTTATAATAAAAACAGGGTGGGTTCCATGGGCACTGGACACTTAAGAGGTCATTTGCACACTCATTGTTATATTAGTAAAACTACATACCTTTTACATTTTGATGTTTAGTGTGCATGTGTGTTTGTGTGTGTGTGCATGCTTATATGAGGTTTAAGTGCAGCAAATGTTGGCAGGAGTACAAGGAGTCCTGAAGAGCTCATCTCATATCTCAACTTGTGTTACACGTTGTTGTGAGCTATTGGAGCTCAGCTGATGTGTTGCTGAGACCCATACCTTTGTCTTAAGACAAGGAAGCACTGGGCCATCTCTCTATCACCATTGTTTAACTGAGGATGATAGACCTTCAACTTACATTTTTGTTTGTAAATATTAATTATACAAATTGAGAAAGTGTTTATTATGAGAAATCCCTGTGTACATATACTGAAATTTGACTATAACAGTCTTTCAACTTCTTTCTTCTTACAGTGTCCAAACACATAGATGGTCCCTGTCATTTAAAAAAAAATACATCTGTATCAACTTTCTAATGTATAGTGTTTAACACAAGAGTTTATACTTTAATTTCCATGGTACATAAATTTGTCTTGTTGTTTCTATTTAGGAGAGTAAAATAAAAACTTTCCAACATATTAATCAATGAAAACATTAAGAATACATGCAAC
>NW_021621492.1:0-4899 GCF_004785775.1 Grammomys surdaster
GGAACATGTAGGGGCACAGAAGGGCAGGGCTAGCCTGAGCAAGGCTCCGAGCCTGGAATCTGGCCATCACTGGGACCTTCAGCTGGCATGCCTCAGGGCCAGCATCCCAGGATCCCAGGATGCACTGTGTCTTCTCAGGATCTTTAGCCATCCCTGAGCTCAGGATAGCAGACTGGTTTTATTGTTGTTGTTTTGTTTTCTTTCAATTTATTATTATGTTTTTCTTTTTAAATTATTTTTCTCTCTTTTTTACTGGATATTTCATCTCTTTACAATACAGATGTCATCCCCTCTCCCCATTTCCCCTCCCTAGAGCCCCTTATCTTATACCAACTCTTCCTTTAAGCTTTTATACCATTTTGAATACATGCATGTATTAACGTCAGTTCTAGGTTGAGTGTCTAGCAATACAATAGCTTCAAATTGTTGAGGAACAAGCAATTCACTAACCACAACTAGTCAAGGAAAGAGCAAGGCATTAAACCTACTTACATGTACACTCCCATGATCACTATTTCAAAAGGCTTATCAGGATGACCAAAGTATCTGAGCCTACTTCCCTATCCTAGCCCAAGGTCATTTTTCATGTCTCAAGCCTACTTCCTTGTTCTAGCCTAAAATTTAGATTCCTCTCTGAAGTTATTTCTTTGTTCTAGCCTAATATTGAGATTCCTTCCTGAGATTACTTCTTTATTGTAGCCTACGATTTAGATTACTACCTGAAATGACTTCTTTGTTCTAGTCTAATGTCAGATTCCTGATGGAAGCCTACTTCCTTGTCCTTGGCCTATGTCCTACTCCTGCCCAGCAGCTCATTTCCTTATTTTTGGCCCATCTCAGCTTCTTGCCAAGCAGCCCAACCGGCTCTCCAAATCTATCCATTGTTTTTTTAACAAGACTTAGCCTATCTTAGGTCGCTCTGACAAGAATGCCTTCCTTACCCATCAAGGAATATGCATTATCAAAAGCAATGCACTTATGTCTTAGGTTGGTAAGGTTCTCTGCAGAATCTAACACCTCCTTGGCTTGCCAGCCTGTTAATTTAATAACTATGTCTGGGGTCCATTTTCAGGTTTAAGCCATGTACTTTGGCTGCCGACATGTTGATGTTATTAAAGGTAAGCTTTAACATCATGGGCAGTAATAAAGCTATTCCCGGGACAAGAAGGGCTAGCCTGACCAAGCTATATATGCCATTCGTGATGTTTGACCAAATGGAAATACTGAGCTCAGGCCATGGATAATTTTATTGGCATTTTCTACCAATCAATTTTAGGGATATCTTGCTGTGCCCATCATTCATTAACATTCATCACACACACACACACACACACATACACAAACAAAGAGAGATAGAGAGAGACAGAGACAGAGACAGAGACAAAGACAGAGAGACCGAGAGAGAGGTGTAGGACACAGAGAGAGCTGCATGATATTCCTGAAACCTTTGAGAAAACTCCAAGTAAACAAGAGTCTTGTAATCTCTGTTCCCTGACAATATGGGTTGTCCTTAGCATGTGCTTTTCCAGCCCCTTCCAGATGTAACTGATGGGAATGACTTCATTTTAGTTCATTCTTAACAATGGGCTACTGTTTATAAGACTGTATACCTGGGTGGCAAAACATGGTTTGGCCAAGGACAGCTTGACCTTGTGATTATAAATTTGACTCACGTGACTCTTCTTAACCCTAACAGTATAAATTGTCTGATGCTCTGAATAAAGTTGGCTAGTGCCTGAAACTGATTTAGGCTACCTCATTTTTAGACCATGCTCTCTCATGTTCACATGGCCATGGAGAGCAAGGAATACTGCAACCATATGTATTTAACAAAGACTAGATCCTCAGGCTCTCCTGGGTGAGGCAGGCATTGCCGAATGACATGGTTTGTATCTCATAAGCCAATCTAAAAGATCCCCTTTAATATGTGTTTATTCCATCAGTTCTTTTGGCCCTTACGAGACTCTAAGACATTCAGCCTTCAGAATTCTTCAAGCCTTCCCTCAATTTCCAATGCTACTGCCAACCCCACTTTAAATATTGTGACAGTATCACACCTCCAGGTGCCACAATCACCCACACCGTCCATAGATTCCTGTAAGCTGGCATAACAAATTATCTCATGCTTTACTCTGTGAGCTCCAGCTATCCTTATATCTCCCCAGTCCTGGGAATATAAGCATATGCCACCATAGCCCTTAAAAATACATTATTTACTGACGTATTTCTGGGTTTGGGGGGGTATACACTTTGAAGACACAAGAAAACTATCTTCTGGGATTCTCTCTACTGTGTGGGTTAGGGATTGAACTAAGGCACCCAAACTTTGTGAAAGGCACCTTTACCCATTAAGGTACATATGTATAGGGCATTAGGTGTTAACTTTGGAGAATGTTTGCCTAATTTACATTGGAATGTCTACATGTGTTCCTTATCTTTGAAGTGAGATAAGCAATTAGGTCAGAGGTCTTTAGAGATGGACTGGATAATACACATGCACCTCCCATCTTGGCCACACCTACTCGTCCCAGCATATATAAGGCTGTGCAAGAAGGAAGTTCTGTTCTTTGCCTCATTGATCTTGGGTGGGTCAGAGGTTTATACCTCCACTGTCCACCAGAGGTTAAATCTTGGGGAATTTGGCATTTACTAAAGACCGGCTGAGACATCCAAACTGGTTGACTGAAACACAACTGGATATTCCCTGAACTCACCAGAATTTTCTACTGTGGGATTTGAGAACCATCACCTTACAGACAAGGTCAGCTTCATCAGCTGAGGAAGAACTACTCTTAGGTCCTCTTGCCTCCATCTGACTTCACCTTCAACTGACCCCAACGCCAAAGGACATATGACCTCTTGACCTGCAGTTTCTGATCTTGGAAAAACAACTCCAGTATGGACGAGACACCTCCAAATACCCTAACTGATCCTTCCAAAATGAAGACAACAACTCCAGAGCCCCCACCAAGAGACTGGCTGATGTGCACTGAGACTTGGAAATCAGAAAGCTATGCCACAGCAGAGAGCCAGCACGTGAGCAAAGGTAATCCAAGCAGCCCCGCTTCATGGAAACCTTGCAAGCCTTGTGGGAGAGTGTATTCTGAACATTCAGGCAAAGGCCAAAAGAGGAAATGCCTGGTAGACGGTGAGAAGGATGTCGAGTCTGAGGAGCCAAGCCAACCTCTAAAAAGGCTGAGAAAGGAGGAGCATGGAAAAGAGCTTGGGTGTGAAGAGGCAGGCAAGGGTCAGATAAAGAACCCCCTAAAAGAGGCTGAATTACAGCTGAAGCCCTCAGCGTGTGCCAAAGGCCCTGGGAAACAGGCTGTGAGTGAGGTGAAGTCTGTGGATGGAGGCAAAGGTCCCAAGAGTCCCTACTTCCACATGGAGGAAGGTGTTCAGAAACATCACAATGCAATGTACCCAAGCTTTGTGGTGCGTCTTCATCTCAGTGATCTTACAAACTCTGACTTCTTCGGTTCTTCTAAGCTTCCAGTGGACGCCTCAGAGAAGATCAATGTCTGTGTGGATGAGCAGATTCATGCTTCTCAAACACCTCAAATCTGCACAGACAAAGTCAGCAACAAAATGCCAATCGCTAAGGACAAAGAAAAGGCTCCTGAAGACCAAGACAAGAGCACAGGGCTGGACCATGGTCCTCTGATCACAGAGGACATGCTAAAGGAAGTCAGTAGTGCTCTAGGCCCAGGCCCACAAGATGAGATCTTGAGTCGGGCCTTCAATATGACAATTACTCGAGGAGACATGTGGACCTTGAGGGACACCCAGTGGCTCAATGACACAGTCATCAATTTTTACATGAATCTTCTCATGGCCAGGAACCAAAGTCAAGGATACCCTGCACTTTACGCATTTAATACCTTCTTTTACAGCAAGTTAAAGACTGGGGGCTACAGGGCAGTCAGAAGATGGACCAAGGCAGTGAACCTCTTTGCAAAGCAGCTGATCTTGGTGCCCATTCACCAGGGTGTTCACTGGAGCCTGGTGGTGACAGACCTGAGAGAGAAGAGTCTTGTCTACCTGGATTCCAGGGGACACAAGAGAGGAGATGTCCTTCAGCTGATTTTTCACTATCTGCAGGATGAGAGCCAAGCCAGAAGGAATGTGGAGCTGAACCCTTTGGAGTGGAAGCAGTACAGCATGGCAGCAGAGGAGATACCTCAGCAGGGGAATGGCAGTGACTGTGGCATGTTTACCTGTAAATATGCAGACTACATCTCCAGAGGCCAGCCCCTCACCTTCTCTCAGCAGCACATGCCCCTGTTTAGGAAGAAGATGGTGTGGGAGATCCTGCACCAGTGCCTCCTGTAGCCCCACTCACCTGGATGCTGAAGTTGCTCTGAAGCCTTTTGTGGGTGGAGCCAAGAACTTGAGGCAGGGTAGGTTGAAGAGCCTGGACACAGGAACTGGGCTGTAAAGAGTGGGGGATGCCCCCACAGCCTTCTGGGTCATGCTAACCTGAGACAAGGGAGAGCTGCCTCTAAAGCCATCTAGGAGACCACTGTGGACAGCACAGGTAGAAACTGTTCATTACACAGAGCACAGGCTCACTAGCTTGGTGCTTTAAAGGTTGTATAGGGGACCTTTGGTCTCTGTTGGGTTCTCCATTCAATTTGCTCCCAATTTTGCTGTTCTTCTTTATAAGTTTTAGCTAATTGGAAATGGATGTTTCCAGAGTTTTTATTCTTTAATACTCAGCGATTCACAGTTTTGTACTGTGACCCCGGAGCTCTAGAACTCGGACCATGATTGATTAAAGTAGCACTGACATTTGAAGAGACTTTGTTCCTAGAACTAAGGAGATCTGTTTCGCTGCCTGGTCCTCTGGGCTGGAGCAGACACAGAGTTGGTCTGCTCCTGTCCTGTGGAGAAACTGAA
>NW_021621492.1:4909-11063 GCF_004785775.1 Grammomys surdaster
AAACTGAATCCTGAGTCATCCAGGAGCCACTGCACTCAGAGCAGCTGTAGCCACTGCACTCAGAGCAGCTGAAACTGAATCCTGAGTCATCGAGGACCCACTGCACTCAGAGCAGAAGGATTTCCAGATCCAAGAGGTGGCCTGAGTCCCATGAGTTATTCCACCCAGGAGATTAGGAGCATAAGACCACAGAGACCTCTGGACTCTGAGGAGCTCTGCAATAAGCAAGATAACTGGAAATACAGACTCCAGTTTTACACAGTGAGGGCAGGTACCACTAGAGTTAACCAGATGGCGAAAGGCAAGCGCAAGAACATAAGCAACGGAAACCAAAGTTTCTTGGCATCATCAGTGCCCAATTCTCCCAATATAGCAAGCCCTGAACACCCCATCACACCTGAAAAGCAGGATTCAGAATTAAAATCACTTCTCATGATGATGATAGAGGATTATAAGAAGGAATTAAGTAACTCCCTTAAAGAAATACAGGAGAGTACAAGTAAACAGATAGAAGCCCTTAAAGAGGAATCACAGAAATCCCTTAAAGAAATGGAAGAAAACACAAAGAAGGAATTAAACAAAAACATTCAGTATCTGAAACTAGAAATAGAAACAATAAAGAAAGTTCAAAGGGAGACAACCATGGAGATAGAAAACCTAAGAAAGAGATCAGGAGTCACAGACGCAAGCATCACCAACCGAATACAAGAGATAGAAGAGAGAATCTCAAATGCAGAAGATACGGTGGAAAATATTGACACAGTTGTCAAAGAAAATGCAAAATGCAAAAAACTCCTAACTCAAAACATCCAGGAAATCCAGGACACAATGAGAAGACCAAACCTAAGGATAATAGGTATAGATGAGAATGAAGATTCCCAACTTAAAGGGCCAGTAAATATCTTCAACAAAATTATTGAGGAAAACTTCCCTAACCTAAAGAACAAGATGCCCATAAACATACAAGAAGCCTACAGAACACCAAATAGACTAGACCAGAAAAGAAATACCTCCCGTCACATAATAATCAAAACATCAGATGCACAAAACAAAGAAAAAATACTAAAAGCAGTAAGGGAAAAAGGTCAAGTAACATATAAAGGCAGACCTATAAGAATTACACCAGACTTCTCACCAGAGACTATAAAAGCCAGAAGAGCCTGGACTGACATCATACAGACACTAAGAGAACACAATTGCCAGCCCAGATTACTATACCCAGCAAAACTCTCAATCACTATAGATGGTGAAACCAAGATATTCCATGACAAAACCAAATTTGCACAATATCTTCCCACAAACCCAGCACTTCAAAGGATAATTGATGGAAAATGACAACACAAGGAGGGAAACTACAACCTAGGAAAAGCAAGTAAGTAATCTTCCAACAACCCCCAAAAAAGATACAAACATAACTTTACCTCTAATAACAAAAATAACAGGAAGCAACAATCATTTTTCCTTAATATCTCTTAACATCAATGGTCTCAATTCCCCAATAAAAAGACGCAGACTATCAGACTGGATACACAAACAAGACCCAGAATTTTGCTGCATACAAGAAACGCACCTCAGTGACAAAGACAGACACTACCTCAGAATAAAAGGGTGGAAAACAATTTTTCAAGCCAATGGTCCCAAGAAACAAGCTGGAGTAGCCATTCTAATATCAAATAAAATCGACTTTCATCCAAAATTAATCAAAAAAGATAAGGAAGGACACTTCATACTCATCAAAGGAAAAATCTACCAAGGTGAACTCTCAATTCTGAACATCTATGCTCCAAATGCAAGGGCACCTACATACATAAAAGAAACTTTACTAAAGCTCAAAACACACATTACACCTCACACAATAATAGTGGGGGATTTCAACACCCCACTGTCAGCAATGGACAGATCATGGAAACAGAAACTAAACAGAGACACTTTGAAATTAACAGAAGTTATGAACCAAATGGACTTAACAGACATCTATAGAACATTTCATCCTAAAACAAAAGAATATACCTTTTTCTCAGCACCTCATGGTACCTTCTCCAAAATAGACCATATAATTGGTCACAAAGCAGGCCTCTACAGATACAAAAAGATTGAAATAATCCCTTGCATCTTATCAGATCACCACGGAATAAGACTGGTCTTTAATAATGACAAAAACAATGGAAAACCCACGTACACATGGAAACTGAACAACTCTCTACTCAATGATGACTTGGTCAAGGAAGAAATAAAGAAAGAAATAAAAGACTTTTTAGAATTCAATGAAAATGAGGACACATCATACCAAAACTTGTGGGACTCCATGAAGGCAGTGCTAAGAGGAAAGCTCATAGCTCTAAGTGCCTACAAAAAGAAACTGGAAAGAGCACACACTAACAAGTTGACTGCACAACTAAAAGCTCTAGAACAAAAAGAAGCAAATACACCCAGGAGGAGTAGAAGGCAGGAAATAATCAAACTCAGGGCTGAAATCAACCAAATAGAAACAGAAAGAACAATACAAAATATCAATAAAACCAGGAGTTGGTTCTTTGAGAAAATCAACAAGATAGATAAACCCTTAGCCAGATTAACCAGAGGGCACAGAGACAGTATCCAAATTAATAAAATCAGAACTGAAAAGGGAGACATAACAACAGAAACTGAAGAAATTCAAAAAATCATCAGATCCTACTACAAAGGCCTATACTCAACAAAACTGGAAAACCTGGATGAAATGGACAATTTCCTAGACAGATACCAGGTACCGAAGTTAAACCAGGAGCAGATAAACCATCTAAATAGTCCCATAACCCCTCAGGAAATAGCAGCAGTCATCAAAAGCCTCCCCACTAAAAAAAGCCCAGGACCAGATGGTTTTAGTGCTGAATTCTATCAGACCTTCAAGGAAGACCTAATACCAATTCTCTTCAAACTATTCCACAAAATAGAGACAGAAGGAACACTACCCAATTCGTTCTATGAAGCTACAATTACACTCATACCCAAACCCCACAAGGACCCGACAAAGAAAGAGAACTTCAGACCAATCTCCCTTATGAACATCGATGCAAAAATACTCAATAAAATTCTAGCAAACCGAATCCAAGACCACATCAAAACAATCATCCATCATGATCAAGTAGGTTTTATCCCAGGAATGCAGGGATGGTTCAATATTCGGAAATCCATCAATGTAATCCACTATATAAACAAACTTAAAGAAAAAAACCACATGATCATCTCACTAGATGCTGAGAAGGCATTTGACAAAATTCAACATCCCTTCATGATAAAAGTCTTGGAAAGATCAGGAATTCAAGGCCCCTACCTAAACATAGTAAAAGCAATTTACAGCAAACCAGTAGCCAACATCAAGCTAAATGGAGAGAAACTTGAAGCAATCCCACTAAGATCAGGGACTAGACAAGGTTGCCCACTCTCCCCCTACCTATTCAATATAGTACTGGAAGTCTTAGCCAGAGCAATTAGACAGCAAAAAGAAGTCAAAGGGATACAAATAGGAAAGGAAGAAGTCAAAATATCGCTATTTGCAGATGATATGATAGTATACTTAAGTGACCCCCAAACTTCCACCAGAGAACTCCTAAACCTGATAAACAACTTCAGCAAAGTGGCTGGTTATAAAATCAACTCAAACAAATCAGTAGCCTTCCTCTACATGAAAGATAAACAGACTGAAAAAGAAATTAGGGAAATGACACCCTTCACAATAGTTGCAAATAATATAAAATACCTTGGTGTGAATCTAACCAAGCAAGTGAAAGACCTGTATGACAAGAACTTCAAGTCTCTGAAGAAAGAAATTGAAGAAGATCTCAGAAGATGGAAAGATCTCCCATGCTCATGGATTGGCAGGATTAATATAATAAAAATGGCCATCTTGCCAAAAGCAATCTACAGATTCAATGCAATCCCCATTAAAATCCCAACTCAATTCTTCACAGAGTTAGAAAAGGAAATTCTCAAATTTATATGGAATAACAAGAAACCCAGGATAGCGAAAACTATTCTCAACAATAAAAGAACTTCTGGAGGAATTACCATCCCTGACCTCAAGCTGTACTACAGAGCAATAGTGATAAAAACTACCTGGTATTGGTACAGAGACAGGCAGGAAGATCAATGGAATAGAATTGAAGACCCAGAAATGAACCCACACTCCTATGGTCACTTGATCTTTGACAAAGGAGCTAAAACTGTCCAGTGGAAAAAGGACAGCATTTTCAACAAATGGTGCTGGTTCAACTGGAAGACAACATGTAGAAGAATGAAAATTGATCCATTCTTATCCCCTTGTACAAAGCTCAAGTCTATGTGGATAAAGGACCTCCACATAAAACCAGATACACTGAAACTAATAGAAGAGAAGGTGGGGAAAAGCCTCGAATACTTGGGCACAGGGGAAAAGTTCCTGAACAGAACTCCAATGGCATATGCTCTAAGATCGAGAATTGACAAATGGGACTTCATAAAATTGCAAAGTTTCTGTAAGGCAAAGGACACTGTCAATAGGACAAAACGACAACCAACAAATTGGGAAAAGATCTTTACCAATCCTTCATCTGATAGAGGGCTAATATCCAATATATACAAAGAACTCAAGAAATTAGACTCCAGACAACCAAATTACCCTATTAAAAAATGGGGTATAGAGCTTAACAAAGAATTTTCAACGGAAGAAACTCGAATGGCCGAGAAGCATCTAAAGAAATGTTCAGCATCCTTAGTCGTCAGGGAAATGCAAATCAAAACAACCCTGAGATTCCATCTCACACCAGTCAGAATGGCTAAGATTAAAAACTCAGGTGATAGTAGATGCTGTCGAGGGTGTGGAGAAAGAGGAACACTCCTCCATTGTTGGTGGGACTGCAAGATGGTGCAACCACTTTGGAAATCAGTCTGGCGGTTCCTCAGAAAATTGGACATAGCATTACCCGAGGATCCAGCTATACCACTCCTAGGCATATACCCAGAAGATGCTCGAACATATAACAAGGACATATGCTCAACTATGTTCATAGCAGCCTTATTTATAATAGCCAGGAGCTGGAAAGAACCCAGATGTCCTTCAACTGAGGAATGGATTCAAAAAATGTGGTATATTTACACAATGGAGTATTACTCAGCTATTAAAAACAATGAATTCGAGAGCTTCCTAGGTAAATGGATGGAACTAGAAATTATCATCCTGAGTGAGGTAAGCCAATCACAAAAGAACACACATGGTATTCACTCACTGATTATTGGATATTAGCCCAGAACCTTGAAATGCCCAAGATGCAACTCACAGGCCACATGAAGCCCATAAAGAAGGAAGACCAAGTGAGGGTGATTCGGTCCTTCTTAGAAGGAGCAACAAAATACTCAAGGGAGCAAATATGGAGACAAAGTGAGGGACAGAAACTGAAGGAGGGGCCGTCTCAAGACCACTCCACCTGAGTATCTATCCCATGTGCAATCACCAAAGGTAGATGCTGATGTGGAAGACAGGAAGTGCATGCTGATAAGAGCCTGATATGGATATCTCCTCAGAGGCCTTCAAGAGTCAGACATATTCAGAGGCAGATGCTCACAACTAGCCATTGAACTGATCATGGGGTTCTCAATAGAGGAGTTAGAGTGAAGACTGAAGGAGCTGAAAGGGTTTGTGGCACCATGAGGAGAGCAACAATACCAACCAACCACAGCTCCCAGGGTCTAAACCACCAGCCTGGGAGCACTTAGGGGGGGATCCAGGGCTTCAGCTGAATAAGTAAAAGTGGAGGGCCCTGCTGGGCATAGGTGGAAGAAGAGAACCTTGACCTCATGAAGGCTGGATGCCCCAGGGGGTGGGAATTTTGAGGGTGGGGAGGTGGGAGTGGGGGGGTGTAGATAGAGGTTACATCCACAGAGAAGAAGGAGGAGGGGCGAGGGGATTGGGGGTTCCGAGGGGGTGGTGGGGGATGGGGTAAGGGGACAACATAGGAAATGTAAATAAATTATCCAATAAAAAAAAAAAGGAAAAAAAAGAGAAAAAACAGAAAAAAAAAAAAAAGGAGATCTGTCTCGTTCTTGGATGTTGAGTGAAGTCACAGTAGAATAAATGTGTCTTTGGAACCCAGGATTCTTTGATTATAAGTCTCACCCTTGTGAGTACTGTACAGAACTT
>NW_021621493.1:0-2960 GCF_004785775.1 Grammomys surdaster
CTGCAAAGAACCTAGCCCTGTTTCACTTCAAGGACTGCAAAAGCCTAGTAGAAATTTGGGCATAATTACACACTTGGGTAGTCTGACTTTTTTTTTTTTCAGGAACGCCTGGCCAGCTTTCAATATGGGGTGGTCAGAAGGAGGCACTTTCTACCTTCCTACTATCTACTTGGTTAAAGGTATTGAGTGTAGAAATCCTTAGGACCCTGACCAGGTTTCATACATCACTGCCTGGCACCTTCTGGTAGAGAGCCCTCCCTATTGGATGAAACCTTTCCTACCTCTACCCTAGTGGTTTTGTAAGATAAGGATATTCAGCCACCAAAGAATCATAAGCCAGCAGTGATTGAATGTGGAGAAAAACTCCTTCCTGCCCCCTTATCACCCTAGCCAGTTGTATGCACAATCCTTACATTTCACAGCTCATCCTGGGATTCACTGGAGACTCCCTGACCCAAATGGTGCAGTGTTTTTCCAATTGGAAGGGACAGGCACAAAGTACCTACCCTACTGGGCTTGGCCCTCAACTATTTTAAGGAATTTTCCAAGTTACAAAAGACTTGGAACTGATTGTTCATCTCCAAAATCTAACCATCTCTTACAGGAATGGATGGCCCAAAGACAACCTGAGCAGAGGACTTTCCACTCACCATCCCACAGCATTTCTAGGGTAAAAGTTTAGTTTAAGAGGCCTAGTACCACCCAGACAAAATGCTATGGGCCTCACTGCTCACTACTCTTCTTCACTTAAAGAAGGTTCAGCCTTGGCTCCCTGCCTTGCTTCCCCCTTCAGCTCTCAACCAGGATTAATCTATCTCTTCTTACGTTCCTATTTCTGACACTGCTGCCCCTCCCCAGTCAGCATAGGCAGTGGGAGGAGCAGCCCTTGACTCCCATAACTCCACTTGAATTCCACCTCACACATAGGCCCATACTCACCATAGGGGCAATTCTACTACACCCATACCTTTATTGACTACAGAATTTCCAGAAACCCAGCGAAGACAGTTCATGACATATGTGTCATTTGCCAGTAATGATCTTTACAATTGCAAGTTGAAGAACTCCTTGTGGTTTAAAAGACCATCAGCTCTCACAGCTGATTCAATAATGTTGACTCAGTGGCAAACTTCGGATGCACATAGAGGTGATAAGGTTTGTGAATGTCTGAGGGGGAAGGGCTGGTGCCTTCAATGTGGCTTTTTGTAGAGTCATAAAAGCCATGTCCATCTCAGAGGTTTGTGAATATCTGGAGTGGGGGCAGGGCTGGTGCCTCTAATATGGCTTTTTGTAGAGTCATAAAAGCCATGTCCATCTCAGAAGTCCATTTTATCTTGTCTTCTTGGTCCTAGAAGGACTGATAAAATGGTTTGTCTATCTCAGGGAGTCCTGGCACCAATGTCTACAAAAAGTGGCAGATACCCGAAATTCCTATACTTGCCTTCAGGTGGATGGAACTTGTATGCTGAGATGCCAAATCTTTTAAGTTCAGACTCCATTTTAAAGACTCTGACCTAAGCTTGAACTCACACTAACAGTCTGGTACCTAGCATTAGTTTCCAGGTTGCCCCCAACAAGGCCAGTATCTTCATGTCACACACTCAACAAGATGAGTGTATCCAGGTTTTTTCCCTAATAAACCTGCACCACGGGTTACAAGGTCCTTTGCCTATGGACCACCAATGCAGAGGGCAGAAGAAATTAAATTTATGATATGAATCCAAGCAGCAGCCAGTGGTGTTAAAGATCACAGAAGCTTACCAATTAGATGCTTGCCTAAGAATTCCCTGCTTGCTTCTTACTATAAGTCCTTGCCCAAATAGATATTCTGGGTTTCTTACCACCAAAACCATGCTTCTTGACAGTGATGCATGGGGGGGGGCAGTGCTGAGCTGCAGAACAAACACTCTTTGTTTTTGCATACTATCTGAATCTGGGGTCTTCTTTCAGCGATTTTTGGACCCTTACAAGACTTTGTTAAAACTAATAAACCAACATAAAAAGGTATTAAAATGTTAGAAATACTAAATAAATAAAAAATAAAATATGGAAACAAGCAATAGAACAACAGGTACAAACTTTATGAACCAGATTGAACAAAATACTAGGATGACAGAGATACAAATGCAAGAAAAATATGAAATATGGTCACAGATGTTGGTTCATCTGGCCTTTCCGATTGTTCCTATAAGGACTTCAGTTAAGCCTTCAACTTTCTCGGCACATAGAGACTGGACAACAAATAATGCCCTGTATCATTGTTTTAACTTAAGTGTTATTCTCAATTTCCTTTTGGACCCCAAACATGAATTCTTCATGTCAATTCAGCAGGAAGCAATTATGAGGAGACTACCATCCCAACCCCTTAAATCAGGGTGGATGGTTTCAGTAATTTTATAAATTATACAAATATGGTCATTTTAAGGAATGATTTGTAAATAAGTATAGTCTTCTACAGGAAGGAAACTAAATAAGGAGCTTAGAATCAGGGTGTCTTGGGATATTACAGCTGAACAGACACCATGACCAATAAAACATGAAGACAACATTTTGTTGGGGCTGGCTTACAGGTTCAATGGTTCATTCCATCATCATCAAGATGGGAGCATGGCAGCATCCAGGCAGGCATGGTGCAGGCAGAGCTGAGACTTCTACATCTTCATATGAAAGAAACAAAGAGGAGACTTGCTTCCAAGGCACTAGAAACAAAGCTTAAAGCCCATGCCCAGAGTGACACACCTACTCCAACAAGTCCACACCTCCTAGCCTTCCTTTCCTCTTCTCTATCATTCTTTCTTAGAGAAATGGTAGATGGGTTGAAAAGAAAAAAGGGGAATATAGAAATATTACAAAACAATAGACAAATGGGGTGAATTATTGAATCTACTCTTAGACCAAAAATTACTTTATAGCTATAAACTTACATTGGTAAAGATCTTTATATTTTGATGCAAAATTGA
>NW_021621493.1:3060-6514 GCF_004785775.1 Grammomys surdaster
TGAGGTATTGTACTTATATAATTCTCAAGGTTGCAATATAATCATCTAGTCCTTTTGAAGCTGCTAGTACAAAGTTTTAGGGATGATAAAAACTACAAATTATACACTATTAGGGATAGTTAAGAAATACTAATCAATAGTCAAACTCATGGTCATACTAGATACTAGTTTGGTCAATTATAATAAAATGTTTTCAAAGTTACTCAGATAGTAAATAGCTTGGAATAAACAATGTTTGACAATTCAAATATACTAGAGATAGACAGGTGGGTGATCTTCCAAAATCTCAGAGACTAACAAAATACTGGCATTTAAACATAATTTTATTAACTTAAGAGCTTTTGACTATGAGACAGGTCTTCTCCTGTTGGTACCCCCATTCCACTTCAAAATATATGATGATCATCAATAACCTCCTTATGGAGTTTGCTCAAATGTGTCAAGCTAGCCACTGGGCAAATAAAATGGCTCTGCTTCAACTACAGACAAATCTCCAGAAAGGACAAACAGGCTCATGGTCCCAGAGAGAGATCATGGAAACGCATCTGAAGCATAAAGAGCCAGATCAATAATAATGTGAAAGCCTCATAGGATGGGATTGGAAGGAAGCCAGATTAGCATAGAAGGCTAAGGTAGATCATTCAACTGCTCAGCTATTGAGATGTAGTTTTAAGTAAATCTTGATTTCTCTGTGTGGTTGCTAGGGATTAGCATAAAGTGAAAAAATACAGTTACGAGATTCACTGTTTACTTTTATATTAAGAATAATACACAGTAGACTGCTATATTTCTTTAGATGTTTACTGCTCCTTTCTCTCTGAGATAGGGTTTTAGTTCCTTTCCACCAAGAGCATACAATGTGCCTATTTATTTGTTTTTGAGCAATATAGTAGGTAATAAGATGGAAAAACAACCTAAAAAAGACAAGGATGACTACTCCATTTACCTGTCAAAAAATAGTCCTTAAAAGTCTTTGCTGGAGGTCTGAGAGATGGCTCAGTGGTTAAGATCAGTGACTACTTTTCCATGGGTCATATGTTCAAAACCATATGATGGAACACCATCATTCATAATGATATCTCATGCCTATTCTGGTGTGTCTGAAGACAGCTGCAGTGTACTCATTGAAGGAACAAAGGAAGGAAGAAAAGAAATAGAAGTGCAAAAATAGTCTTCACTGGAGCAATAAGGAAAATTAAGGCAATAAAATGATACAATGAGAAAAGAATAAATATGTTCTCATTTGAAAAATTCAAATCACTCATCTCAGGGCTCAAGAAACACTGCAGAACAGGAGACAAAGAATGTAAGAACCAGAGGGCATGCAGGACACCAAACTCCAGGCCTTCTGGACACAAGAAGACTGGCACACATAAGAACTCAAGTAGACAATGGTAGCATGGACAGGACTGGCATTCATCTGTACCAGATGTGGTTCTAGAGTTGAGAGGAAAAGTGGACACACAACCCCTTCCTAACCCAGAAACAATCTCGAAACAATACCCACTTGCAAATGAAAACCTAGTTTTTCCAAAGGAGTATCACTGGAGACAGAAACCACTCTTAAAGGCAAATCCCATGTCTAGCAAGAGATGGACCAAAAAACTGAATTCAAAAGCATCTTTGGAAGGTCTTTGTTGCATAATGTCAAATTGGAGCTTATTTTTAACCCTACATATATATCCAGATTTTTTTCTTTGCTTTCTAATGAGAGACAGGAAGGGTGAAGATCTAGATGCCAGGGGAGGTGTAGAGGAATAATAGGAAAGAAAACTGTAATCACAACATATTTTATTGTTAAAATCTATTTTTAATTTGTAAAAAGCAGACTGCCAAATTCTATATACACTTGTCCGCTGTGGCCATATTTACAATAAAATGTGTTTTACAGGCAATGCTTTATAAACAAAAAATAATAATAAGGGGGAAAGTCTTTACCAGTCTTTACATTGACAGAATGATTCGTCTTTTGGATATTCAAAGAACAAAAAATATCAAACCTTAAGAAAACAAAGAATAACCCAATTAAAATGGTGTATGGAACAAAACATAACATTTTCAAAACATAAAGAACAAACTACTAAAAAATCTGTCATAAGTCATCTAGAAAAGTCTATGGCTAGCAAGTGCATTTCTTGAAGAAGGTCAACTATTTTACATGGCTTCAATGGGTGCACGCTGGAGAGGCACAGACCCAGAGACTTTGTCCTAAGACTGCTTCTCACCACCGATATGCCTGTTCTGCCACTATTATATATATTAATGATTCTTGGGCATCAGCCCACCACAATGGGTAAAAGCCCTGCAGATCAACATGAAGATGAGCTTTCATGAATTAATGATGTTTAGATAAATAAATGACTTCACAGTATTTCTGATTTGATCCAAATAATTTTAGGAAGAAAGCTTCAGGAGATGGTTTTAGTTGTTTTACTAAAAAGATGAAGTTAAAAAAGTTAGAATCAAGAATCAAAAGTTAGTCTAATAAGTAGAATCAAGAATGCAATGTGCCAACTCCTCATAGAATAGAAAGCAAAGGCTGGATAACAAGGAATACAAGGAGCTTTCATAAATTGCACGAAGAAGAGTAATAGGCTTGGGACAGATTGGTGATTAAGGAATAATGTTTAATCTAGATCAGATCCACCGATGAAGCCACAAGTGTACACTATAATAATGCAAAACCATGTGAAATTGTTACTTAGAAATTATAATGCCATTAGAGAATAAAGCACTGCTTTGAGCTCACTATGGACATCCTTATGTAATGCCCCTATTGTGTAACAATATAACTATGATGTAATTTAATAAACAACTTTTCTCTTGAAAGTATATATTGCTGGAAAGAAGAAATAAAATATGACTTTTGATGTTCTGCTACATCCATGAAATGAATATGTATATACATTTACATATACATATATGTGATTGTCTATAAGTATATACATATATACATGTGAAGTTATATGTTTATGTATGTAAATAAACATGGACACTTGTTAAATTAATGAAGAAGGAGGTTGGTTCTCACCAAAATGTGTGTGTATGTGTCTGTGAATGTCCTGTGTGTCTATGTGCATGATCATCTGTGTATATATATATGTGATTGACATTCTTCCCACTTTTCATTTCTCTCTGACTCATGAAAACTTAATGATCAAAAAGACAGTGATGGGATCTTTAGCCAGATTAAAAAGAGCTCAGATAACTAAGCTTTTTGTTCTCAATTCCATGCTGCTATTCCTGCCTCAGTTTAACCTGTGAGGCCAGGCTGCACTACAACAGAAATCATTTCAAAAGTTTAGCAAAAGAGAAATAAGATGTTCAACGATGGTTACACTCTATCTCCAGGATGATGTTTATTTACAAGATTATGACCTCACACACAGTTTTTCTCAGTTGATAACTCAGCTACTTGTATCTTCAGCCACGAATCCCATTTGTCCATTGTACA
>NW_021621494.1:0-2231 GCF_004785775.1 Grammomys surdaster
GCCTTGAATCCACTTCTGTCCACCCTGCCAAACAACTGGCTGCCTGAAACTTTATTTACCAATCAGAACCAACTGGGGACAGGGTCCCCCAGTGTGTGAATTCTTCAAAGGTGAATCAAGGATCTGAGTTCAGGGTTAAGAAAAAGTTCAGGAAGTGACTACAGGGTCCAGGAAATGTGTTCACAGTCATGGACGTGGGTCCAGACTCTGGGAAGTGAATAGGATGTCCAGAAAGTGAGTCCAGTAATTCCACCAATTCCAGGTTCCAGAAAGAGAGTCCAAGAATTAACTCCAAGGTCAAAGAAATGAGTCCAGGAAGTCAATCCAGGAACCGAGTTATGGGTGCAGGAGGTGATTCCAGGAAAATGAGTCTAGAAAGTGAATCCAGGGCCCAGGAAGTTGGTCCAGGAGTAGGTTCATGGTCCAGGAAGTGAGTCCAGGTTCAGGAAGTGAGTTCAGGTCCAGGTCTTACCCAAGTTATGTGAGCTAATTGAGAAAAAGGCTAAGCTATAAGGCTAAAGTTTATAAAAAAATAATATCTCTGTGTCATTATTGGGAGTTATGAACCAAGACAGTCTGATTGATTATATGGCTGACCACAAAATGTTTCATGGTATGCTCTGAGAACTGGCTACCATAAACCCATAGCATATGACTTGTTCTCTGATTATAAAGCTATATAGCTGGATTCTGCTTTTGCTATGTCCATCAGGCATGAGCTGGACTAAAAGGCTCCTCTGCTAAATGTCTTGTCCGCTTCTGTTTCTTTCTCCTAAGAGGAGACTGAAAATTTAATCTGGCTGTAAAAATAAACATTTTCTTTGCAACATTTTGGGGGTTGTTCCTTGTTTTCAACAACACAACATGTGTCAGCTCCTGCCTCCGAGTTCCTGCCCAGCTTTCGTTCCTGTTCTGAGTTCTTTCAGCAATGAATAGGGATGTGGAACCATAAGCCAAAGAAACTCTTTCTTACCCAACTTGTTTTTGGTCATGTTTATGTTTGTATGCATTTTTACTGCAGATATGTGGCTGACCACATGCATCCAACACCCTGAGGAAACTACAAGATGGACTCAGGTCCTCAGGGACTACAACTACAGATGGCCTTAAGCTGTCATGTGCTTGCAGGTAATTGATATTTGGCCTCCTGCAAAAACAGGTAGTGTTCAAACATGATTAGCCATCTCTCCTGGTCTTTATTCAGATACTTAACATTGTATTTTTACTCCCAGGAGCAACTTGGGAATCAAATTGGGAGAAAACATTTCATTTTAGACTGATTTGACATCTTACTTCTTCCAGGGCTGTAGAGAAGGGTCAGCAGTTAGAAACACCAGTTGCTTTTCTAGCGGACTAGGGTTCAATTCTTAGCACCCACATACTGGTCATCAACTGCTTTAATTCCAGTCCCAGGTAATCCAACAAGCTTCTTCTAACCACCAACGACACTTCACAGATGTGGACAGCAGACATACGTGCTGGCAAAACACCCATAAATGTATAATGACGTTTAACACCATACTTCCTTCTACTCAATTGTTTCTGCTCCCAGATGTGAAAGGAAGAGGTCTAGGAACACACCATGATGACAATGCTTGTTGATAAGCCTGACCGCAAGGACCGAGGTCTGTCACATGGAAGCCATGTAGAAAAGCACCCTGTGTTTTGTGTATGTATGTATGTATGTATGTATGTATGTATGTATGTATCACCAGAGTAGTAGGTTGGTCCTGGGTGGTTGTAATCTACCAGACACCTGTGTGGAGACCCTACTACGACATGCAAGTGTCATAGGCACAGAAAAGCACTGTGCCAGACACATCAGTGATTCACAGCATCTTACTCTCTGGGGAGTCACTGCCCAGATGTATGGGCAACCCCCTCTCGAGGGCCCAGATTTTTGGAGGTGAGGAAACATACTAAATGGATCTTGTCACAAAGGAGCTGATTGCCAGAGACTAGTCTCAAACCAGACTAGTGCAGGCCAGAGGCAAAGCCCATACCAGAGAGACAGACCTTGGTACATCCTGATAAGGGTGTGATTAGAGAGACCTTGTATTCATGATTTCTACTCATTTTATTGAGAATTTTTTTTGCTTTCTGTCTTTGTTTTTCTGTTCTTTTTTTGTTTTTGTAGTTTAATCTACAAGAAAGTACCCAGGAGATAAGAGTTTCCAAGAAAAACTCATTCCTTACCCTAAGGAAGCAATGTAGAGATAACTTGGTGATCC
>NW_021621495.1:0-1423 GCF_004785775.1 Grammomys surdaster
ATTTATTTCTGATTTATTATTATCCACGAATGCTGAATGTTGATTATTCATATTCATTTATTTCTGACTTACTATTATCTATGACTGATGACTAATGATATTTCACATTTGTATATTTCTGATTTATTATGAACTCTGACTGATGACTATTGATTAATCAAGTTCGTTTGTTTCTGATTTACTGTTATCCACGAATGCTGAATGTTGATTATTCATGTTCATTTATTTCTGACTTACTCTTATCTATGACTGATGACTAATGATATTTCACCTTTATGTATTTCTTATTTACTATGAAATCTGAATGATGAATATTGATTAATGAAGTTCCCTTTTTTCAGATTTACTATTATGCATGAATGCTGAATGTTGATTATTCATGTTCCTTTATTTCTGACTTACTATTATCTATGGCTCATGACTATTTATATTTCACCTTTATTTTTTTCTTGTTTACAATTAACTATGACTAATGACTATTGATTAATCAAGTTCATTTATGTCTGATTTCCTGTTATCCATGAATGCTGAATATTGATTATTCATGTTATTTTATTTCTGACTTAATATTTTCTATGACTGATGACTATTGATATTTCAGCTTTATATATTTCTCATTTCCTATAACTATGACATCTGACTATTGGTTGTTCATGTTCATTTATTTCTGAGTTACTATTATCCACAAATCGTGATTATTGATTATTCATGTTCATTTATTTCTTACTTACTATTGTCTATGACTGTTGACTAATGATATTTCACCTTTATGTGTTTCTGATTTACGATGAACTCTGCCTGATGACTATTGATTAGTCAAGTTCATTTGTTTCTTATTTACTATTATCCACGAATGCTGAATGTTGATTATTCATGTTCATTTACTTCTGACTTACTATTATCTATGACTGATGACTATTGATTATTCATGTTCATTTATATCTGATAATCTATTATCCACAATCTTGAATATTGATTATTCCTGTTCTTTTATTTCTGACTTACTATTTTTTATGACTCATGACATTTGATATTTCAACTTTATTTATTTCTGATTTACCATGAACTGTCACTGATGACTATTGATTATTCGGGTTCATTTATTTCTGATTTACTATTATCCACGTATTCTGAATATTGGTTATGCATGCTAATTTATTTCTGACTTACTATTATCTTTGACTGATGACTACTGATATTTCAGCTTCATTTTTTTCTTGTTTACAATTAACTATGACTGATGACTATTAATTAATGAAGTTCATTTAATTCTGATTTACTATTAAGCACGAATGGTGAGTATTGGTTTTTCATGTTCATATATTTCTGATTTACTATTATCTATGACTGATGACTAATGATATTTCAGCTTTATATATTTCTGATTTACTATGAACTCAGACTGATGACTATTGATTAGTCA
>NW_021621496.1:0-5863 GCF_004785775.1 Grammomys surdaster
GCATGCAACAACAAAGGATTAGCAGTAACCTATAGGTCTTAACAGTGGAAAGCTGGTAAACACACCACAGAATGTGAATATCATAGAATAAGGTTTAGCTATAAAAACAGCAGAGATCATCCTGCAGTCTTCCGTTGTAATAGAAAGGACCCACAGGCCAAAACTGGGCCAAATTTCATTCTTGCTTAGGTTGCCAACCATTTTATAGATTGTTTTCTATGAGTTTCCTCTCACTTTTAAGACTTTGATAATTTTAATGCTAATGACAGTCTTGTTGTTGTTTATTAGATGGCTTGGTTTGGGTTTTGAGACATGGCCAGGCTGGTCTAGAATTCAGTTAGGAGATCAACCTTGTCTTGAACTCACAGAGTCTCAGTGCTGCTGCCTTCTGAGAGCTGGAATTAAAGGCTCACACCACCATGCAGTCATTCATTCCCTTGGTTCTTGCCTGTGGGTGTTATGTGAGTAAATGCTGAGTCCCTCCCTGTGCATCTCTGAAATGATAACAAATAAACAGACGGGAATAAATACATAAAATGGAACTAGAATTGTTGAGGGCCTTCGGCCACAGTCGACCGGGTTCACCTGAAAGAGAGGCTGGGAAGGGATAGGAGGGCGGGAAGAGATGAAGCCAGGACAAAGGTTTCTGATCGAGGCTCAATGCTTTAATGTTCAGCTTTTAATTTAAAGGGGGTTACCCACCCCCACCTTCAGAGTTCCTTCTTGCTGCAGCTGGCTGGGGGTGGGCGGCTGGGGGTGAGCAGAAACCATCCTGCAGGAGGTGAGAGGAATCCATAGGTAATTGCGGGTGGGAGATATCTCAAAGCAAGCTCAGCAGGCAGTCTATTCTTCTCAGCTCCTGTACCAGGCTACAGGTAGCCAGTGTACCAGGCTACAGGCAGCCAGAAAGGCGCCAAGGCCAAAGCAAGCACTGCCTCCTCCAAGGGCAGGAAATGCCTCCAGGCCATACCTCCAGAGTCCTATTGTTTGGTCTATTGTGGTAAACAAGGTCTCATCTCTTAGGCCTGCTCAAGGCTGGGGGAAGGGCACATAGAATAAGAATTGACATCACAGATGGGTGGCTGCTGGTTAAACTAATGTGACTCTGTGGCATCTTATGTTTCTAGATAATTTTGTGAGCAGATGGTGGAGGTGCTTTGAAACCAGGGCTGTAAATTCCATTGAGTGCTGAGAACTCATGGAGGGCTCTTCTTGTTGAGCAGTGGAAGAATGTTGAAAGAATCACTGACAGTTGAGGCCTGGCTTCTGAAATCTCAGAAGGATACCTAAAGTTATTAGTTATTAAGTCAAGGGCCATTTGTTTAATATTTCTGCACAGAGATAGTGTGCTAACACTGCTGGTGCTCTGGAGGCATCTGTGCCTGTCACAGAGATCGGCACCATTGGATCGTGTTGTGGTCAGTACTGCTCCAAGGTTTTCCAAGAGAACATGATGTATGGAGAAGAAAATGTTTCAGGAACATGTTTGGCAGAGTCATTAACAAAGCAGAAAAGAGGAAAACAATTATGTGTCTAATCTCTTTTGGTCTTGACTGTAGATTTGACATGATTAGAGTCCATTGTCTCAGGTTTGTAACTTGTAAGTAATGGCTTGTAATTTAGAATTGTGAATCATATGAATGTTTTCCCCTGTACATTGCTTTATGTCAGGTTATTTTGTCAGATGAAGAGGAATGACAATAGCTCACTGCCCTGTGTGTAGCTCCAAATAAAGAGAACCAGGACAGTGATTGATGGGACATCTCCAGCATCTCCTATTGAAACATAGTTTTGATAGTGAACTCTGGCATTCAAGGCTGAGTCTTCTTCTTTATCACAAAGTATATTTTGCTTACTGCTTTCTAGTGCTTTTCATTCTGATGCCTGTGACTGTGGCAGCTCCTAGAACTGACTTGTCTGGCCAGGGAGACAGAAAGTCAGCCACCCAGAAAGAGGTGAGAAAATCATGAAAGTGGTTAAGTGGACTAAAGAGGCCTTGAACTCATGGATATCAGACTGCCTTTGCCTTCTAGGTGCTGGGATTAATGGTTATTGCAAATGATTTTGTGGGCATCAGTGGCAGACAACTCAAATAACTTACGAGGTTTTACACTGTCCCAATTCTCCCATGTTCCTTTTCCTCTATTATTCGATTTTGTTCTTCTATACATGTATGCGTGTGTGTGTGTGTTTGCGTGTATTTGTGTATGTGTGAATATGTGTGTGAATGTTTGTTTAGGAATGTGTGTATGAATGTGTTTGAGTGTGTATGTGTTTTCGTAAATGTGTTTGGATGAGAGTGTACATGTGTGTATATGTGTGTGAATGTGTTTGTATGTGAGAAGGTATGTGAATGTGTGTGAATGTGTGTGTATGAGTGTGTGAATGTATGCGTGAATGTTTGAGTGTGTGTGTGTGTATGTGTGTGTGTTAATCAGTGTGTATGTGAATGTGTGTGAAGGTCTGTATATGTGTGTGTATGTGAGTGTGTATGTGAGTGTGTATATGAGTCTGTACATGTGTGTGAGTGTGTGTGTGTGTGTGTGTGTGTGTGTGTGTGTTGGCTATATAACACAGGCTTTCCTCAAAATCACAGTAATTTTTCTGCCTCTCTGTCCTACTTGTTGGGATTAAAGGAATGCAAACCCACACCAAGCTTGAAAAATAAACTTTTTGACACCAGGTGTTTCTTTGTTTTTTCCCTTTCCCTCTTCCTCCTCCTTTTCCTCCTCCTCTTCCCTCCCCCTCCTCCACCTTCTCCTCCTCCTCTTCCTCCTCTTCCTCATCCTTTTTGTCTTCATGTTCATTGTAAGGAAAAGTATTTCACTTTGTTTCATGTATATGGTAGTTAACAATGTGCTGTGACTCCAGTCATTAGTATCTTCTGCCCTCTTCTGGACTCTTCCGGTACTGTGTACAGATGCAAGCAGGCAAATACCCATGTAACTAAACTAAACATGAAGAGAAGAAAAGGAAGTGTACACTTGGGGGATTAAACCTGGATCCACTAGAAGAGCAGCCACTCCTGTAAACTGTTGAGCCATCTCTCCAGTGCTGTTACATGATCTCTCCAGTGCCTTGATGTGCTATTTCAATGTTTCTAAAATCTCTCCCCATCCATTTAAGAAGAAAAATATTCAGCATACTCTTTGGCTATGGCACAATCCTGAGACAGCAGCCAGGGTTTGTTAAAATGAACTATTTCTGGTCCTGCATGGAAGTAGCCATGGCCTTCCTCTGAGCCAGCCTTCTCAGAGGGGAAAACACCCTTCTTCTGAGCATAGAATAGCTCAGGGTAGCTGTTCATCTAAGTACAAACTCTTCTGTGCTAGTAGGTGACTTTTCCTTGAAGTCTTCTGTGTTTGTGCTCTCCCATATGTATGTGTGAGAACTACTGCATTGATTGTCTGTCTGATAGAGCATATGTTATGATTGACAGCTAGTGTAGGCTCCTCAGTAAGCTACATTCACAGTGCCATTTACTTGTGAGGAACCTGTATGACTCCATTTTGAAAGCAGCAGCCATCATGCTGTAGTTTTTAAAAGTAGGTTTTCATTTACTGTAAGATCTGAGTTGCTGTCTTTAAGTCTTTTTCCTGAAGCCTGACCTGCCTGACCCATGGCCTTTCCATATTTTTGAGAATACCCTGAACATCCCTCACCCTCCTTAACTGCATGGTGACCACATTGTTGTTTGGTCGGTTGTTTCTTCTTTATTTTCTTATTACCTCATTGTCTGTTTTCTGTAAACCTGTTTGGAAAAAACTTGTGACTTTACCACTTAAAAGAGGCACTAGAAATGGATTCAGGGCTGACTTCTTTAACAAAACTTGGGAGTCAGTTGCTGGCTACATCTTAGGTGGTTCAAGTTTGTCTCAAAATTGTGGTAGTGGTCTTGTTCTCCCTGGGTTCAGTAGACACTTGAATTTCAGTTATGACCTTGAGGTACAACATGAACATGACAGAGTCATTGCTTTCTGTCCTTTAAAACAAATTGCATATGTTTGCCCAATGCTGAGCTATGAATGCTACCAAATCAGGCAGAACTCTACAAGTATGTGTCCAGACTTCCTAAAGAAAATCCCCCCCCAAAAAAAAAAAAAAAAGAAAATCCCCATGCTTCCTGTTTTTTTATGTTTTGTTTTTGGTAGTTGGTTTTTGTTTGTTTGTTTGTTTGTTTTGTTTTGTTCGGTTTCTAAATGATTCCTGTGCTTGCTGCTTTTAAGAAATATCTCTAAGCTCTTCTGTCTTGTCTGTTATGATGGCTATTCGTGGTAAACTGTGTACAAATTAACTAGAGTTGCATATATCTGTGAGAGATTTTTCTTAAATAAAACTTTTAATGTGGGAAGACCCTTCTAGATCTTTTGAGGTGATGAGATCCACCTTTAATCTGGGCCACACCTTCTGGTGGCAGCCCACATAAATAGAGATCATTGAAAAAAGAAATACTTTCTCTCTGTGTCTCCCTGTCTCTCTCTGTCTCTGTGTCTCTCTCTCTCTCTGTCTCTCCTATCTCTCTAGCAAGTTCATTCCTTTACTGACATTAGAGCCTACTTCTTTGAAAACATGGTATACAGTGAAGCCCAGCTTAGACACCCAGCCTCATGGACTGAACTACTGGACTCTTCACATTTTAATTGGTAGACAGCACTTGTTGGACTAGCTGGACCACAGTCTGTGAGTCATTCTAATAAATCCCCTTTCTACACACATACAGGGAAAGAGAGACTCATTTTATCAGTTCTGTTTATCTAGAGAACCTTGACTAATCCAGCTGTGTTGTCACCTTAACTCAGAGAACTGCTAAGAGTAGTTCTGATAAACAGCTTTCTTCCTCCAACCATTTCTTTCTAATTATTCAAGTTCCTGTGGAGACTACACTTATCATTAGTGTTAATTTGTCAAGAGAAATACCAGAATTTCAGGAAGAAAACGCCTACAGGAATGGTTCCACTATCAAGCCTTCTTCTGGGAGAAACACTTTTCATTTTTTTCTGATCTAGTTCCAGGTTTTCTCTCAGGTTTGTCCAATGTACCCTTGCCTACCAGGGAAAACGTAGCTGCAGTTCACCTGATCTTACCGTGAACCCACAGAACAAACGTTTGTTCTCTAAAATCTCTCCTTAATTACTAATGTCTTGGCCACCCTTCCACCTGTAGGACAGGAGAAACACTCGACTCCACATTTTGTACTGTGCTGTGTAAACTAGCTACCTTGTGTCCAGGAGGAAAACGGAAAGTGCCTACCAAGCAGGTTAAGAGGGAAGTGAAGCTACTGCAAGCCAAGGGCAAGAACTACTGAAGTGGAAATACCTGCAGATCTGGGAAAGGTCTTGCCCAGGGGTGGAACCTACTGGCAGGAAATACAGTTCTGTGCTTTTCCTTAAACTCCAACTACAAAGGAGAGATTCTTGTCATTCAGGCTTCATTAACCAATCAGAACCTGCAGTCACAGCCTCAGTCACAGGGGAGGCAGGCTCTTCCGGAGCCAAGCTCCAGGCTCCATTCTGAAGCTGGGAAAAAGCAAGTAGATCTCTGTGCTTCTGGGGAGCTGTGAGGGGTGCGCTCAAGCTTGGAAGGCAGGATATGGTGAGCAAGGGGTGACAGTCTTGGGGGGAGTGGTCTGCGGAGGCTCGGGATCCCTTTTGGTAGGAGATCCTTGGGAATGGATGGGAACTGGTGACCAAATGGGGATTTGTATGAAGTCCTTTTTGGTCCCTGTAATTCGCTGTACCTGAGTGCTGGCCTCTGAATAACTTCTCTCTGTAGGATAAATCGTGCAGAGCTTTGGGAACACTTGCTGTGTGTAGAAACATCTGTGTAGGCAACATCACCATGCTTTTTGTGCACCAGAGGACCG
>NW_021621497.1:0-3452 GCF_004785775.1 Grammomys surdaster
TATGTAACCAAATAGGCATAAACTCATATAAATTCATATATTGATTCACGCATGCATATGTACACATTTCCATTCAAGCCAATTGGATCAACCTTATATGCATTCTCATAATTACATACATACACACGCTCATACTGACATATGCATTTGGATCACCCCCACCCAAAAAAAAAAGCACCAGTGCAGAAAGAACTCACCTATTCTGGATAAAAAATTGAGTTCCAATATTTATTGTATAATGAAAGGGAAACCTTCTACCCTTTTATTCCTAAATGAATTAAACCCAAGTCTATATAAAAAAAGCTTTGTTCTGTTTAATAAGACTGAGTCTGCCTGGCTATTAAGGAAAGAACTGCTCTGTCCCATGGTAGGGAGAAGGTTGCCTGCTCCTTCTGCTCTCTCTGCAGCTTCTCCTTTTTTCTGAGTTCTCTCTCGGTTTTTTTGCATTTCTTGATTAGTTTTTTTAAGTTGCCTTAGAATTTCTTCTTTGTTGTTGTTGCTTTTGTTTTTTATTTGTTTTGTTTTGGAGGTTTTTTGTTTCATTCTATTTTTGTTTTTTGAGGCAGGGTTTCTCTGTATAGCCCTGGGTGTCCTGGAACTCACTCTGTAGACCATGCTTGTTTGAACTCAGAAATATGCTTGCCTCTGCCTCCCAAGTGCTAGGATTAAAGGCGTGCACCACTGCTGCCTGGCCTGTTTTATAATTTCTAAGTTATGTTACTCTGCATTTTCCTCCTAGTCTTGCTTTCTCCTCAAGCTCTGATATAACAATAATGCCTTTACTCTCATTATCATTACTCCTGATTCTCTGCCTTACGTCTAGGTTCTTCTTGAGTTCAGTTCTATCTAAAAAGTATTCTCCTGAGTTCTGTCTAAAAAGTTCTGTTCAGTTCTGGGTAAAAGGTGTTCTGTCTAAAAGGTATCCTCAGCTCAGTTCTGGCTCTTCTCTTTGCCTCAGCACTTACACAGCTTTCACAATACATGATCTCATAGTAAATAGTTCACCACAGCTTTACATATAAATTCAAATCAGAAATCAAATAAGAAGTTTACAACAGACAATGTTTACATCCATATCCATTAGGAGTAATTATGTGGCTAACCATTCATCATTTGTCACAATTCTACAGGTTCATGGAGAGTTAGAAACCATAACAACTATGACTAAGTAATTAGTGAAGTTTTGTAAGGATAAAGCCAGTAAATATTTTATTTTGTGTCCTAGCACTTTAAAGACCTTTGGTTAATGGTTTTAGAAGCTCTTGGAATATGCTCTGAGTAGAAGTGCCTGCTTGCTATCTCAGAAGCAATTAACTCATAACACTAAAGACTGGCAGAATTCTCATTGCAGTCTTGACTGCCAGAAATAATTTAATAGCATTGTATTATAAAAGAGTTAAAGATTACTATATTTTTAGGAACCCCTGTAGGATCATCAATAAGGATTAAGAAATCTTCAATTTATCAATATAGCATCACTACAAGACATTATATCATAATCTGCAGAGATCTGCTCAAAAGGATGGGCTAATACCTAGTGGTTGTCATATATATTTAATAACAACAGGAAAGCATATAAATAGCAGGAATCATTCCTAAAATAAATGTTCCCTGGGACTTCCCTACAAGAGAAAATCTATCATAGAGTTTTTTAAATCTAAGGCAGACCTATCTCAGGAAGATCATCTGCTAGTTTTTAGCTTCTCCTTGTCAGCTCCTGACACTAGTTCTGGAATGGCATTCAGAGATAAAACAACGTCTTTATGGATTTTCTTGATTATAAAAAGTATCACACTACAGTAACATATTTTGAGGAATATTTAAATTATATTCAACCCCAAAGATCTCTAATTTCTAAGGCTTATTTAAGCAAAAGTAGCACTTACACAAAAACTTAGCATTCTTCATAGCACAATGATTACTGCAATTTAGCAGAAAATTTCATGTCTTGTACATCATCCTTAATAATTCCTTTGGCTTCTTGTAGCATACCAGCAAGAAGATATGAGGAGTTTTTAGTAATGTTTTTTGCTACTGATGAGATCAACAAGAATCCTTATCTTTTACCCAACATGTCTTTGATGTTTACCCGAATTGTTGGCATGTGTGAAGACACATTTGGACTTCTGGATGAAATCTATTCACTACAAAAGAACAATTATTTTGATTTTGTTAATTATAACTGTGGAATACAGAGAATTTGTAATATACAACTTACAGGACCATCATGGATGGCAATCTTAAAAATGACAAGTTATTTTAAGAGAGTGAAGGTGAGAATGTGTGACACTGGATGAGTTCATAATATTCAGTCCACTCACAGGTGCCTAGGGAGAAACCTTGGTCAGCATTTGTTTCTGTGTGTGCTGTTTTACACATATTAAAAAGGACAAAAAATCAGATCATAGACACACTGTAGGAAATAGGCAAAACACTTTTCTAGAATGCTCAGAGATGACAAGAAGTGTCTAGAATATAAAATAAATAATACATGCTATTTATAGAATAATTTTCTATCCTTAATGGGAGTTCTGAAAGGTGAGTAATGTTATTTGTATATAAGTCCAAACTTCCTAACAATCATATTCCTCATGTGGATGTTTTATCCTCTCTTCTACATCTTTTAGATTTTCTTTGGGCCGTTTAATCCTAACCTGAGTGACCATGACCAGTTTCCTTATGTCTATCAGATAGCAACCAAGGACACACGTTTGTCCCGTGGCATGGTCTCCTTGATGCTTCATTTTAGATGGACTTGGATTGGACTGGTCATTTCAAATGATGACCAGGGTATTCAGTTTCTCTCAGACTTGAGAGAAGAAATGCAAGGATATGGGATCTGTTTAGCTTTTGTGAATATGATCCCAGAAAACATGCAGATATACATGACAAGGGCTAAGATATATGATAAACAAATTATGACATCAACTGCAAGGGTTGTTATCATTTATGGTGAAATGAACTCTACCCTAGAAGTCAGCTTTAGAAAATGGAGATATTTAGGTACAAAGAGAATCTGGATCACAACCTCACAATGGGATGTCATCATAAATAAAAGAGATTTCAGCCTTGATTTCTTTCATGGGACTGTCACTTTTGAACACCACCACAGTGAGATTGCTAAATTAAGGGATTTTATGCAAACAATGAACACTTCCAAGTACCCAGTAGACATTTGTAAGTGTATGCTATGGTGGAATTATTTTAATTGTTCAATATCTAAGAACAGCAATAGCAAAATGGATCATTTTACATCCAACAATACAGTGGAATGGTTAGCACTGCACAAATTTGACATGTCCCTGAGTGAAGAAGGTTACAATTTGTATAATACTGTGTATGCTGCAGCCCACACCTACCATGAACTCATTCTTCAACAAGTAGAGTCTCAGAAAATGACAGAATCCAAGGGAATGTTCCCTAACTGTCAACAGGTAAGGTCTCTTACATTT
>NW_021621498.1:0-4878 GCF_004785775.1 Grammomys surdaster
TGTTGGACTTGGAGGTCTCATGTTGCTCCACAATAAGACAGGTATTTATTATTGTTCTTGGTTGCCCATTACAACTCTATAGTAAGATTCTACTGATAAAAGTAGCACATACCATGAATTCATGATATAGACAACAAGGCTGGAACTCAGGTAGAAGTTTCCTTTTACTGTACTATTATTCCTAGTTCCAGAAAATACTATGCAGGCTATATAGGGAAATACAGCATCAATTGTCTTATTCATATACACATCTTCAAATCACCTAGGAAAGAAGATGCCAAATAATGTGTGAACATTGTAGGTTGCACTTGCACAATAGTGGCACTATGCTTTAGGAGATAACTGATTGAACTCTGGTGGGATCCAAGGCACACTCAGGCACATGTGATGGGTTGTAGGAAAGATAGTCCCATTAAGTTAGATGAGATAGCTGGGAGATTGTCCAAGCAAAAGATGTAAGCTTTAAACTATATAGAAATCTCATGGTATTGTTTATACTGCTAGAGGGTCAGAGAAGGTCCCACTAAAATCAATGTCAAAGGCCATTCTCAGAGTAACTTAACAACCACTGATCTGGAATTCTCAGAAGCTGTGGATGCTTGAACTAGGTCTGGATCAAAACAAACTCTATGAGTCAGAGAATGTAGCTCAGCAGTAGAACACTTGAATAGTATATACAAATCTTTGGGTTCTAGTCTCAGAACTGAAGAGAGAAAAAATAAAAAGGAATGAGATCATAAATAGTCAAGCATGGACTGAAGAGAAGGTTGGGGCCCTACCCCATTCACAGACTTGAGGCACTGATGGACATGGGTGGGAGATTAAAGAGGATGTGGGTGATAGAGTAATCACATTATATTATATACATGAAATCATTAAGTAAAATTAATGAAAATAGGAAAGGCCTGTTTTTCATATACTATTATTCCCTCTATCTCTAAAATATAAATGTGATATGTCTGTTTCTGTTAATCTACCGCTACCCCATGGGTCTATGTTGCCATCATCTCTTATGGAACTTGTATTTACTTCATTTCACTTTCACTATGAAACCTGGCCTATTATTTAAAAACATGAGTTGACATCTTCTTCTTAAAACTCACCAGGTACACCTGAAATCACCTAAAGCAAAACACTTTGTTAGGGGTTGGGAAGTAATACTTGATCTGGTCCTGTCCATTTCTTGATTTTTCATCACATCAGCCTTGTTGCTACTTAAATGATATTGTACTTTCTTTGCCTCCCATGAGTGCTCTCTTTTCTAGAATTTCTTTTCAGAATATTTTTATTTTTATATTTTATATTATTTTTATATTATATTTTATTTTTTATTTTTATTTTATTTTTATTTTATTTTCTATATAGATGTGCATATTTTGGTATGATATATGTTCTTCATTTAGTTTAATTGCTACATACACATGAAAGCTTTAATAAGGCACCCATTCCTTCCAGAAAACCTGTTTCAAATTCTAATGCTTCCAGTGTTTGAAAACATCATCTTCTAACACCCTTGACTAAGGGGATATTTCTTTTCATAGGATTTTCATAGTATCAAATATTTGATATGTTACCATTATTATTGAATATAAAACCAAAGCCCACCCATCACCATGTCTCTCATTGTAGATGGACAGAGGCCAAGCAGCAGTCCACCTGCTTTCCAGCCATGTGGTACAAGTGTGTGGTAGATGCTCAGAGACCAGCCGGCCCCATGATCAGGCTGCAGCTGTAGCCATTACAATGTGCAAGTATGTGTTGGAGAGATGAGAGAGAAAAAGAAGCAGAAAGGTTTGATCATTATGAAGAGAGGCAGAGCTGGAGACACATGGGTGGAGAGAAATAACCTGATATGAGTAGCTTGTCCTGCTAATCTAGTGGTGAAGGTTGCCTCTGTGGTTCCTTTTGGAATTCCCTAAGATTTACATTACCAGTATTACCTTTAGGTTTTCACCATGAGTTGTACTTCCATCTTCAGGACATGAACAGTTTTATTCATTTCCTTGCACTCCATGTTTTCCTAGATTTCTTTAAGAGATTTATTCATTTCCTCTTTAGGAATTCCTATCATCTTTATGCAGATTTCCCCCACACCCTTTTCTTCTTTGTCTTGGATAATCATTGCCTGCTGTGCTAGTGTTGAAGGCTTCAGTAGAGACATATTGTCCTGTCTGTTACTGGTTATGTCTTAACCCTGACTTCCAAGCATCTGGGATTGGGGTTATTATTGTTTTCTGTGATGACATTTGGTTTTCCCTCTGTCTAGTGACTGTTTTGTTTAGTGGTTTCAGCTTCTTCCATGGTCTTTTGGGGAGTGTCCCACACTGAGTGGGTCCTCAAGACTGTCTCTGACTGGATCAATGAGCAGTAGAAAGGCAACACTGAGCTGTCTGAGGCAGAAAATATGGACACGCCCCCAGATGATGAGAGCAAAGAAGGGGCTGGGGAACAGAAGGTGGAACACATGACTAGGACCCTGAGGGGCGTGATGCTGGTCGGCCTGATAGCCAAGGGTCTTCTGCTCAAGGGGGACTTGGATCTGGAGCTGGTTCTGCTGTGTAAGGAGAAGCCCACAACTGCCCTTCTGGACAAGGTGGCTGACAACCTGGCCATCCAGCTCACTACTGTAACAGAAGACAAGTATGAAATACTCCAGTCTGTGGATGATGCTGCTATTGTGATAAAAAATACAAAAGAGCCTCCCTTGTCCTTGACCATCCATCTGACCTACCCTGTTGTCAGAGAAGAAATGGAGAAAGTATTAGCTGGAGAAACGCTATCAGTCAATGACCCCCCGGATATTCTGGACATGCAGGAATGCCTTGCTGCCTTGGCGTCCCTCCGACTCGCCAAGTGGTTCCAGGCCAGAGCCAATGGGTTGAAGTCATGTGTCATTGTCATCCGTGTCCTAAGGGATCTGAGTACCCACCTGGGGTCCCCTCAGAGGATGACCTCTGGAGTTGCTGTGTGAGAAGTCCATCAGCACTGACAATAGGCCAATGGGTGCTGGTGAAATCCTGCAGAGAGTGCTGGAGTGCCTGGCATCTGGCATTGTAATGCCAGATGGTTCTGGCATTTATGACCCTTGTGAAAAAGAAGCCACTGATGCTATTGGGCATCTAGACAGACAGCAACGGGAAGATATCACACAGAGTGTGCAGCATGCTCTGCGGATTGCTGCCTTTGGTCAACTCCATAAAGAACTGGGAATGGACCCCCTGCCTTCCAAAATGCCCAAGAAACCAAAGAACAAGAACCTGTTGGATTACACTGTTCAAATCCCCCCCAGGACCACTGATGCCATCACACCCATGAAACGCCCCATGGAAGAGGATGGGGAGGAGAAGTCTCCCAGCAAAAAGAAAAAGATCCAGAAGAAAGAGGAGAAGGCTTAGCCTCCCCAAGCTATGAATGCCTTGATGAGGTTAAACCAGCTGAAGCCAGGGCTGCAGTACAAGCTGATCTCCCAGACGGGTCCTGTTCATGCTCCCATCTTCACTATGTCTGTGGAGGTAGACGGCAGCACCTTCGAGGCCTCGGGGCCATCTAAAAAGACCGCCAAGTTCCATGAGGCTGTGAACGTGTTACAGGACATGGGCTTGCCAGTAGGCGCTGAAGGCAGAGACTCCAGCAAGGGGGAGGACTCCACTGAGGAGTCAGATGGGAAGCCAGCAGTAGTGGCCCCACCCCTGTGGTGGAAGCTGTCTCCAACCCCAGTTCTGTCTTCCCTTCAGATGTCACTACTGGGCAGGGACCGATTTTGACTAAGCATGGCAAGAACCCTGTTATAGAGCTCAATGAGAAGAGACGTGGCCTCAAATATGAGCTCATTTCTGAGACAGGGGGCAGCCACCACAAACGGTTTGTTATGGAGGTTGAGGTGGACTGACAGAAGTTTCAAGGTGCTGGTTCAAACAAAAAGGTGGCAAAGGCTTACGCTGCAATTGCTGCATTAGAGAAGCTTTTCCCTGGCGCCCCTCTTGCTCTTGAAGCCAACATAAAGAACCCCTGTACCTGTCCGAGGTGGACCCAAATTTGCTGCCAAGCCACACAACCCTGGCTTTGACATGGGAGACCCTATGCATAATGAAGTGCCCCCTCCTCCCAACATCCGAGGTCGGGGCAAAGGAGGTAACATCCGAGGTCGAGGACGGGGGCGAGGATTTGGTGGCACAAACCATGGAGGATGCTATATGAATGCTGGTACTGGATATGGAAGCTATGAGTACAGCAGCAATTCAGCCATAACAGGCTACAGTCAGTTCTACAGCAATAGAGGGCATTCTGGGAATGCCGGTGGTGGAGGCAGCAGGGGGAGGTGGTGGCTCATCCAGCTACAGCTCCTACTACCAAGGAGACAGCTACAGCTCACCAGTACCCCGAAACATGCCGAGAAGAAGCTGCTGCATGGGGCCAGCAGAAACCCTCCTACAGCTCGGGCTACCAGTCCCACCAGGGCCAGCAGCAACCTTACAATCAGAGCCAGTACAGCAGCTACAGCATGCCACAGGGCAAGCAGAAAGGCTATGGCTATGGGCAGGGCAGCTACTCCTCCTACTCCAACTCTTACAACTCCCCTGGTGGTGGTGGTGGTTCTGACTACATCTATGACAGCAAATTCAACTACAGTGGTAGTGGAGGCCGGAGTGGAGGGAAGAGCTATGGCTCCAGTGTGTCATCCTACAATATGGGCTCACATGGGGGTTATGGCACAGGTTCTGGAGGCAGCTCTTTATACCAAGGCAAACAAGGAGGCTACTCATCACAGTCAAACTACAGCTCCCCTGGGTCCAGCCAGAGCTACAGCTGCCCTGCCAGCTCCTACCAGTCTTCACAGGGTGGCTACAGTCAGAACACAGAGCACAGCATGAACTACCA
>NW_021621499.1:0-3682 GCF_004785775.1 Grammomys surdaster
AAAACAAGTTCTGTGAATATCTTTATTTAAAACCAATTCTGTCAATAACTTTATTTAATAACCAATTCTGTCAGTATCTTTATTTAATAAACAATTATGTCAGTATCTTCATTTAAAAACCAATTCTGTCAATATCTTTATTTAAAAACCAATTCTGTCAATATCTTTTTTAAAAAAACAATTCGTCAATATCTTTATATAATAAGAAATTCTGTCAGTATATTTATTCTATCAACATTTCTGTCAATATATTTATTTAATAACCAATTGTGTCAATAACTTTATTTCTAACCAATTATGTCAGTATCTTCATTTAAAAACCAATTCTGTCAATATTTTTATTTAAAAATCAATTCTGTCAATATCCTTATTTAAAAACCAATTCTGTCAATATATTAATTTAAAAACCCATTCTGTCAATATCTTTGTTTAAAAACCAATTCTCTCAATATTTTATTCAGAAACAAAGTCTGTCAATATCTATATTTAAAAACCAGTTGTGTCAATATCTTTCTTTAAAAACGAAATCTGTCAATATCGTTATGTAAAAACCAATTCTATCAAAACATTTTTTAAAAAACTATTCTGTCAATATATTTATTTAATAACCAAGTATGTCAGTATCTTTACTCAATAAGCAATTATTTCAATATCTTTATTTAATAACCAATTCCGTCAATATCTTCATTTAATAAACAATGCTGTCAATATCTTTATTTATAAACCAATTCTGTATATGTCTATTTTTAAAAACAAATTTTCTCAATATCTTTATTTGAAAACCAATTCTGTCAATATGTTATTTATAAACCACTTCTGTCAATATCATTATTTAAAAACCAGGTCTGTGAATATCTTTATTTAAAACCAATTATGTCAATATATTTATTTAAACACCAGTTTTGTAAATATCTTTATTTAAAAATCAATTCTGTCAATATTTTTCTTTAAAGACCAATTCTGTCAATATTTTTATTTAATAACCAATCTGTCAATATCTTTATTTAATAACCAATTCTGTCAATATCTTTATTTAAAAACCAATGCTGTCCATATCTTTTTTAAAAACCATTCTGATAATATCTTTATTTAATAACCTATTCTGTCAGTATCTTTATTCAGTAAACAATTCTGTCCATATCTTTATTTAAAAACCAATTCTGTCAATATCTTTATTTAAAAACCAACGATGTCAGTGTCATCGTTTAAAAACCAATACTGTAATTATCTTTGTTTAAAAACCAATTCTGTCAATATCTATATTTAAAAGCCAGTTGTGTCAATATCATTACTTAAAAACGAATTCTGTCAATGTGTATATTTAAAAAACAATTCTGTAAATATCTTTATGAGGCTTTGAAAATATCTTTATTTAAAAACCAATTCTATCAACATATCTTTTAAAAAAACTATTTTGTCAATATCTTTATTTAACAACCAAGTATGTCAGTATCTTTTTTCAATAACCGATTCTTTCCATACCTTTATTTAATAACCAATTCTGTCAATAGCTTCATTTCATAAATAATTCTGTCGATATCTTTATTTATAAACCAATTCTGTCTATATCTATATTTAAAAACCAATTCTCTCAATATCTTTATTTGAAACCAATTGTGTCAATATGTTATTTATAAACCAGTTCTGTCAATATCATTATCTAAAAACCAGTTCTGTGAATATCTTTATTTAAAAGCAATTCTGTCAATGTCTTTATTTAAAAACCAATTCTGTTATATCTTTATTTAAAAACCAATTCTGTGAATATGTTTATTTAAAAACCACTTCTGTAATATGTTTTTTTGATAAACAATTCTGTCAATATCTATATTTAAAAAACAATTCGGTCAATATCTTTTTTAAAAAAACAATTCATCAATATCTTTATATAATAACCAGTTCTGTCAGTATATTTATTCTATAACCAATTCTGTCAATATCTTTATTTAAAAACCAATTGTGTCAATATCTTTATTTAATAACCAATTCTGTCAATATCTTCATTTAAAAACCAATCCTGTCAATATGTTTATTTAAAAACCAATTCTGTCAATATCTTTATTTAAAAACCAATTCTGTCAGTATCTTTATTAAATAACCAATAATGTCAATATGTTTATTTAATAACCAATGCTGTCAATATCTTTATTTAAAAACCTATTTTGTCAATATGTTTATTTAAAAACCAATTCTGTCGTTAAGTTTATTTAAAAACCAATTCTGTCAATAACTTATTCTAAAAAAGAAATTCTGTCAATATCTTTATTTAATAACCAATTCTGTCAATATCTTTATTTACTAACCAATTCTTTCAATATCTTTATTTAATGACCAAATCTGTCAGTATCTTCATTTAAAAACCAATTCTGTCAATATCTTTAATTAATAATCAATTCTGTCCCTATCTTTATTTAAAAACCAATTCATTTATATTTTTATTTAAAAACGAATTCTGTGAATATGTTTATTTAAAAAACAATTCTGTCAATATCTTTCTTTGAAAACCAATTTTGTAAATATCTTTATTTAAAAACCAATTCTGTCAATATGTTAATTTAAAAACCATTTCTGTCAATATGTTTATTTAAAAACCAATTCTGTCAATATCTTTTTTTTAAAAATCAATTCTGTCAATGTCTTTATTTAATAACCAATTCTGTCAGTATATTTATTTATTTATTCAATAACCAGTTCTGTCAATATCTTTTTTTAAAAACCAATTCTGTCCGTATCTTCATTTCATAATCAGCTCTGTCAATATCTTTATTTTTTAAACACTTCTGTTAATATATTTATTTAAAAACCAGTGCTGTAAATATTCATTTAAAAACCAATTTTGTCAGTGTCTTTATTTAAAAACCAATTCTGTCAATATCTTTATTTAAAAAACAATTCTGTCAATATCTTTCTTTGAAAACCAATTTTGTAAATATCTTTATTTAAAAAACAATTCTGTCAATATATTTTTTTAAAATACGAATTCTGCCAATATGTTTATTTTAAAACCAATTCTGTCAATATCTTTATTTAAAAACCAGTTAAGTCAATATATTTATTCAATAACCAATTCTGTCAATATCTTTATTTAATAACCAATTCTGTCAATATCTTTATTTAATAACCAATTCTGTCAATATCTTTATTACAAAACAACTCTGTCAATATGTTTATTTAAAAACCAGTTCTGTAAGTGTCTTTATTTATAAATTAATTCTGTCAATATGTTTATTTAAAAACCAATTCTGTCAATATCTTTATTTAAAAACCAATACTATCAAAGTGTTTATTTAAAAACCAATTTTGTCATTGTTTTTTGATAACCAATTCAGTCAATATCTATACTTAAAAACCAATCCTGTCAATACCTTTATTTAAAAACCAATTCTATAAATATCATTATTTAAAAACCAATTCTGTAAATATCTTTATTTTAAAAAAATTCTGTCAATAGCTTTATTTAATAACCAATTCTATCAGTGTCCTTATTTAACAAAGAGTTCTGTCAATATATTTTTTTAAAAACCAATTCTGTCCGTATCTTTATTTAATAACCACTTCTGTCAATATCTTTATTTAAAAAATGTTGTCAATATCTTTATTTAATAACCAATTCTGTCAATATCTTAATTTAAAACCAATTCTGTCAATATCTTTATTTAAAAAGCAATCCTGACAACATTTT
>NW_021621500.1:0-6086 GCF_004785775.1 Grammomys surdaster
ATTAGACAGTGAGGGAATTGGCACAAGATTCTGTCCCTACTATACCTGTCATTATGAATACTCCCCTGAAGACAATTAAACATCTATCCTCTGATCCAAGAGACCTGACATATGCTGGTGTTTGGAATGTCACATTCAGCTTAATGTGTGTCCTGAGGTAGTAGTCATGTAAAGAGACCCTGGTCTCTAGTAACTCTAGTGGCAAAAGTACTGCTAGAAAACTCTTCATCTTTGCTGAGCCTCATTAGAGTCCCTTCTATAAATATGACCTTACAAGCTTCCAAAGGGCTCCACATACCTCAAAGACTATGAAAAGACATAAACTCATAAAGCCCTTAGTAGAATCTAAGTGACCACAACCCAGGTAGTTGGAGCTGTTTGTTACCATGAACCTGTAAAGAACTTGGAAATTTTAACAGCAATTATAATTACACTATTCAGAAATAACTAACATTGACACTGGCGACTTTTTTCTGTGCATATATTAGTTAATTGGGATCATTGTGATCATAATCTGATTTCTTCTTTGCCATTAAATTACTTTAATGACTGAATAGTATTCTGTGACCAGTTAACTTAATCAATTCCACACTGTAAAATTTTAAGCTATGTCACCTTATTGCTTTTATAAATAAAACTGTGAGAAATGTTTCTTAAAAGAAACGTTATATACCTCTTTTCTTAAGTTAGTGTTTTGCATTACATTGGCAGAGGAAAATATCCTAAGAGGCAAATGAAAAAGAAAGAAAGAAAGAAAGAAAGAAAGAAAGAAAGAAAGAAAGAAAGAAAGAAAGATGAGATACCTAAGATTGTTCTTCCTTAAAATATCCAAGAACCCATACATACATACTCAGACTCTTTCTTTGAATGGCTCAAAGCTGAAACAAGAAAGAGACATTTTTCTATCCTATCAAGTGGGCAAAATTTGGTAAGAATATTGGCAAATGTTTATTCTTATATACTATCAGTGTAATGATAAAATGGTTTCACTTAGAAAGGAGAAATACAATTGTCTTTTTTTTAAAAAAGGAAATTCAATACATCCAATCATGAGGAAAAAAATGAATAATTATATCTATATAATAAGATGATTTAATACTTTTATGATCTTTAAAGAAAAATATAAAAGAATGCCTATGATACAGTAAGATGCTCACAGTTAAAGCAGGGGTAACTAGATTACTAATGCAAGCCTGTGATCTAATCATAGCAAAAAATTATAAATGAGTAGAGGCAAGGAAGGTAGCCTCATGAGTTCAAGACCAGCGTGGGCTCCATACTAAGACCTTGTTTCAAAAAACTAGAAATATATCCCAGTTATAGAGCACTTGCCTAGCATATGCATGGTTCTGGGCTTCATCAACACACACACAAACACACACACACATACACACATACACATGGACACACAGACACACACACACAGATGCACACAGGCACACAAACAGACAAACACACACACATATATATGCACAAGCATGCACACAGTAGAAAGCAGGCTATGTACAGAGTATTCTTATAAAAAATTTTTAAATGAGCTGAAGAGATGCTTTACCAAGTAAAATGCCTGTTTAACAGGCATGGGGACCTGTGCTCAGATCTCAGATGCCCACAAATAAGCCAGGTGTGCACTGCAGAGGCAGACATAAGAAGATCCCTGGAGCTTAATGGCCAGATAGCCTATGGGTTCATGAGTCTCAGTTCTCTTGTATCTGAAATACACCATTTCCTTGGTGTTGCCCATTCTGTCTGCCTCTTAGAATCTTTCCATCTCCTCTTCCACATAGCTCCCTAACACAATCTAAATGTCCTTCAACCGATAAGTGGATGAGGAAAACGTGGTACCTATATACTACAGAATACCATTCACCTGTAAAGAGAAATTTAATCATGAGATTTTTCAGGTAAATATATGAAACTAGAAAATATTATGTTGAAGGAGACAACCCACAGCCAAAAGCCAAATGTCACATTTTCTCTCTTATTTGTCTATCTTATCTCCAAATCTTTAGATGTGAGTATATAGCCTTGAGCAGCAACAGAAACCAGGAAAGTAGAAAGGCACCCAGTGGGATAGGGGCAGGAGGGAGAAGGGTCTCTAGACAGGGAGGTCACAGGACACACACTCTATGAAGGGATGTCAGAAAAACAAGAGAAGAGAACTTTTGCTGTGGAGGAGGGGGCAGCAGAGAGAGAAAAAAAGAGAGCTAAATAACACTAAGAATATTTTAAAAGTCATAGGGATCGTATTTTATGTATACGTAATGAAATTATATATATTCACTACGTATGTACATACGTATGTACGTATGTACGAATGTATGTATGTATGTATGTATGTATGTATGTACATATGTATGTATGTATGTATGTATGTATGTATGTATGTATGTATGTATGTATAGTGAATTATACCACTTTAATGTTGTTACCCTCAAGAGCCATGGATTAAAAACCCAAGAGGAAAAAGATTAATGACAAACAGAAAATGTGCCTCCAATACTTCCTACCCTGTTTAAAACTAAGCCAAGTTAACTGACAATCAGAGGGATACTTCTAGACTCCCAGGCCACAAGTTGCTGGTGTCTATCCCTGAAACAGCTACAGTGGAAAATATCTTCCAACAGAGAAACACCAACAAGGGAAGCTAGTGTTCATCCTCAGGAAGATTCTCACTAGGTTCACAATGGATGCCTGAAGCAAAGAGGGGTTCACCATCAACACTCCTGACCTACCCTGAACCACTCACCCCAGAGATGTACCGTCAGAAGAGGATGCTTTGGATATAAATAGGAATGAAAGCATTGTCTGAGCAGAAACAGGCACAGGAAGTCTAAATGGAGCCTTTGTCTATGCCATCTCCAATGTCTATGGTGGTAATAAACTCCGAGCACTCATGATACAGTGAGAACACCAACACAGGATGGGCCAGGGCTCTGGTGCTATGTCTACCTCACTTGCTAGCTGCCTGAGCTCTTTATTCAAGGGTTTTGATAACTTTGCCCCCTGATGAAAGCTAATCCTATACACCCTGCTGGGCTGCTACAACAGTGACATGATACACATCAGGTGCCTCATTCTGTACTACAGTCTCTGAAGTTGGTCCCCTTTCCTTGTCTATTCCTTGTCTCAAGAAAAGATGTAAGACTCTTAACAGCAACCATATTCCCTCCTCTGGGTGTCAGTGGGGACTGGGCTTGGCATAAGGATGTGTCCCACCCACTTTGCAGCACATGGTAGAACTAGAGACACCCATGACTATCAGTGGTTCTCAACTTCACATGCTGAAGGGAATCCTGGAGTTAAGCATCAAATGGGACATTAAGGTGACAACACTGAGCTCCTCCATTCCATCCACATCCCTTACAGCCATGATGGGGGGCTCAGCAGAGAAGAGTGCAGCAACACAGCTGCTTTGATCTAGTCTTCACACTTAACAAACGTAGCTTTGCCTTACTCCTGACAAATGTCACCACGCCTTACTCTTGACATCCCCCAGAAGTGAGAACCCCTATTCTTGTTACTTCTCAAGCTAGCAAGGAGTCTACAGTCCTTTCGTAGAAGCAGATTTAAATTGGCTATGTCTCACTTTTAAAAAAAGAAATTTAAACTTTCTGTCAAATTTTCTGTGTCTGTGGACAAGAGTAAATCTTGTTGCCACACAGAATGAAATCATCTTGTCTCACACTGTCCACACTGCTGTCACTCTGCCTGCTTCACCGAGGACCCACCCTGTTCACCCATGCACAGCCATGGCTACAGAAATCCTCCTCTATACACAGCACCTGCTACCTGTTCCTTCCTCCAGGCAAGGGCCTGGTCTGAAACAGATCTTAGATTGAATGGTCATGGTCCTTGAAACCCTAGGGACGTCACTCAGAGGTTGAAAGAATGACCACATCACAGCAGCAGCTGTCTCCACTGGCTCCTCCACCTCTCACCAACTCATGAGGCTGAGGTTTCCCCTTCTTTCCTCAGCATAATACTTCTCAGTAGCCTCTTTGTATAGCAAACACAAGACAGTGTGGCTTCAAAGGTCAAATTCTCTCTCTCTCTCTCTCTCTCTCTCTCCCTTTCATGTAGACATACTAGGAGAGCCATGAAAGCAGGTACTCCCTGGTCACACCCTGATTTTTGTTTCTTCTTGGCTATCCCTATGTCCAAATAACGTCTCCAGCCACAGAAGAAGAGAACCCCGATAGGCTGAGTGCTTTTTCACTGCCTTGCTGTTGATCCAGAGCTGATCTTACAGAACCATTAAGTCTCCCATTGGAAACCATCAAATCTACAAGTCCCCAAAAGGTCAAAGGATATAAGACCTGAGGCAGGGGACTATTCTTTTGCAGAGAGTGACCTCTGTGTTTAAAGGCTTGACAGGTGGAGGATTTTGCCTGTACAAATTCAGAGGGCCTATTTGGCTGTATTCTCAAGAAGTCATTTCTATTAATGAGGTATCTGTCCTAAAATGCAGTTCTGAAATCAGGGTCCACAACCTTCAGTGCCCTAGGAGATTCTTCCAGATGGTCAGCAGGCTGGTGCTTTCAATATTAATGTGGAAATATGGCAGTGCCAATGCTTCTGTTTCCAGCCTGATATGACCATAGCTTTTCTCTGGGATACCACAGGGTACCTATCACTCCAAGAAGACACTTTACAGAGCTAAACCTACCTTCATTTCACAGTTGGAGAATCTGAATCTTGAGGCCAAGAATAAACCTGGAATGACCCAGGAAACTAACACAAGTGGATCAGCTCAAGTTCTCACTCAACTACACCATGCCACATTAGAGAAGCAACCTCTCCCCCTCCCCACCAAACCCACAGTCAACGTACATCTCACCACCCACTGGGGTCCGATAAAGCCTTTTTCTCTGACAAGGTGGGTGGAGTAGCTATACCATGAGGAACTTTGCCTGAACTACCCAAGAACTCCTGATATTAATCAAATTAAATTTTAAAAAAGATATAGGAAGATTATTTTCAGTGTATAATATAAAGCCAGGAAGTTCAAAGTTTTACATCTTCATTCTGAGAGTTATAGAATATGTCCAAGAACCACAACACCACTTGCCCTCACTAAACCTAGAAAGCCAATGGTTCCAGGCACCAGAATCCATCCCCTGAAGGTGGGAAGGGAGCCTTTTAAAGCTCAGGTTGCTGGACTTTATCCCCAGAGTGTCATATTAAGGACCTCTGAATCAGGACACATACTCATTGTCAGGTGGCTCTGACACCTCACTGTGAGAACCATTGGGTTTCAAACTCCTCCCATGGCTACAAACTTATCTAATGGTTCTGTCCAATTAAGGGGACCCACTCATACTACAATATAATGCATTTCTCTTAGGATCTCTATTAATAGTCCAAGATCAGATTTGCCCCTTTCCCAAGATCACCCCCTACTGTACTGATCATTGTTACCCCAAGCTGGATGAGACAACAAGGAACCTCATCCTACTAGCAGGCAGCCAACTGCTTTGGAAATCCACTCACTACACCAGCTTTGACAGAGACTGCTCAACCACAGGAGCCATCTCAAGCTGGTTTGAACAAACCCTCCCTTCGTCTTCTCTATCCTTCTCTATCTTCCAGGTTCCACTTTAGTTTCAAAACAGCTGGCATTCACTTGGTGCAGGGACAAAAGTCTATGGCATTCACTCCAGGGGAACAAGTCACTTGTGCATAATGTATCAAGCTCCTCCCTGGTTCACAGCAGCTTGGATTCCTTCCATCTTAAAAAAGGACGAGAGGGCAGTGAACATCAACAGGTGTCTTACAGAACAACAGCTTTCAGGGCTCAGCAAGACTCCCAGGAGACTAAGTTACCCACCTGCAAAGCAGGAAACAGAACACTGCCTGAGGATCCTCCCACCTATGGTTTGAATAAGGCCTTGTTGCTAACAAAGCAAGAGAAAGAGTTCATACAGAAGGAGTGGTCTTGGGAAGGGAGGGGCCAGAATACATGAATCCCAGTCATCTCTAGATAGCAAGGTGAACAGCCTTGGGAAATGTAGTGAAGCAGTTTAGATCTTCTAGAAATGAGAGAGAGAGAGAGAGAGAGAGAGAGAGAGAGAGAGAGAGAGAGA
>NW_021621500.1:6096-7977 GCF_004785775.1 Grammomys surdaster
ATGCCAGTGCAGTCATCCATAGAGCCATGGTCAGAGTTCAGAGGATGGAGAGAAACAAGAGAACTTCAAGACAGAAGCAAACTGCCATACTTCCAAACTGCTGTGAGTAAGGCATGGGGTCTCCTAAGAAGAACAAGTGAGTAGGATGCCACGAGAGACACAGTTCCCGTGACCTGCAACATGTCCCACCCCTGACACCAAGCCACCTTCCCATTAGGTAGACTTGATTTCACCATCTGGAGAAATCCTAACTTTTACTCCTGAGATGGACCAACAATCCTTCCTCCCCACCTGTCCTTCACTTCAAAGCTTGTCTTCTGCAAGGAAGTCTTGCCAACTTGCACAACCATCATCGACATCCTATGTGTGGCAGTGGATCATGAGAGGTAGCCTGGTCTTCAGTTGAGCTAAAGGTTTTGAAACCCCAGAGAACCTGAAGTGATGGTAGGAGCTTCGCCAGTTCCTAAGCACGAGGCACCTGTCAATAGCTGTAGCCTCCCATAGATTTGTGGCCACCAGTCATATAAGGGCAATGCCCCAAGCTCCTCCGCATGTAGATGAGGCTTCCCTAACATCTCAGACCAAGACAATAGGAAAAGAGATGTGACCTATGGTCTTGTAGGCTCAAGACAGAGATCTCTGTGCTAATGAGATACCTAGAAAGGAGGGCATAGCCAATAAGCTTTCCTTCCCAGACAGTCCTCCCTGCAAAAGGTATTTAATCTTAGGCCTACCCTGAGAAGTGGGGCATGGTTTTACACATCCACTTTCCACCATGGCAATAAATGATTTGAAGCCACAGACTGTCTCTTTCACTGAGATTCACCATGGGGAGCCATGGAGAAGACCTTTGCCTATGAAGCCGTTGAAGGCCTCTCTGCAGTCCCAGCTACAATTTCCACCAAGCAAGCCAAGGACTTTCCCAATGAGACCACCCAGAGCCCTCTTGGCTCCCTCCCCAGCCCTAGGCTAGATGCAGCCTGTGGGCCTCCAACTCCATTCTCATCTTTTCTATACTCCCAGTGGAGCCTGGGTGTCCAAGCGTCTGAGAACCCCATGGCCCTGGTCTCATCCCCACTTCTACAATCCTATTCAGTTCGAACAGCTCCTACTATGTGGGACTATGAAATCCTGGGTGTTCGGCCACACCCCAAAACCCAGAGATCTAACATACAGCCCTTGCCAAGTCATATAAGACATGAGACTTAACAGGCCTCTGCCTCAGGATTTCCCTGGCCCCGCCCTTCTCCTCCGCTTCCAGTATAAGCAAACCCCTTCCAACATTTTTTGGGAAAGCACGCCAGACACATCACCATGTCAATAAATGTCTTCAGCTCTATGCACCTCTTGGAATCCTGGACTCATTGTGTAAGGTCAAGACTTGCGCGTGCCCCTGTCCGCGTGGGATGGGGGAAGGAGAGAGGTCTTTTCGCCCACCCAGGTGCTCTCTGCACTCTACCGAGCAGTGGGTCCAGAGATGGCCTCGGAGCCGGAGCTCAGGACCTTCCCGCCCGCTCCTGTTCGCACCCACACAGCCGCTCACACCAGCTTGTGTCCTGCGCCCCCCCCCCCTCCCGCTGCTGCCAGCTCGCGGGGCAGGGGGATGAGAAGCCTTTCTCTCCACAGTCGGCTCCGTCCAGTGAGACTGAGCAGTGCGTCCCGCGACCACCGCTCCACCGCCCGCCACCTGCGCACCCACCCGTGACCCACAAGCAGGCAGTGCCCAACACTACTAGCCCTCCATCACATCACATCATTAACCTCATCTATACTTGTTTTTCTTTTCAGTGTGTTCTTCCTTCATTCCCCAAAACACCAGAGGGAAACCCTTCAAGGACAGGAACTTTGTCTTTCCTTTATCCACAGACATCTCCATACCCA
>NW_021621500.1:7987-12922 GCF_004785775.1 Grammomys surdaster
AAGCTAAAGATGCCCCTAAAGGTAGAAAATAATAATATCTCCACCTTGGAGCAACATTCCACAGAGAGCCAATAACCAAAGTAGAAAGAATGCCTCTCTCAAAGGCTCTTCTAGAGATAGCATTTGCAAACTGGGAGCCAGAAGGCTGCCCCAGCACCCCTCCGCCCTCTTGGGGTGATCCTGAAGAATGCTGACTCCAACATGGGGCCCCTCTCACCACCTCCCAATCCGCCTCACTCCATTTAGCTCTGGCAATCCAATTCCCTTTCCTCTACCCGGAAATCGATGTTTAATTAACAAATTATTGGAAAAATAAACAGAGTCCTCAATGGGACTGCAGTGAAGCTAATGCTGCTGAGCTTGGGGCTGCAGAGGGGCCCCTCAGTCAGAAAAGTACTCCTTGTCCCTGCCTCTCAACCAAGAAAAAGTTCCTTCTTCCTCTCTTGGGTCTGCAGCCTGGAAAACCCCAGTCTCGTCCCTCTTGGTTCCTCTCTTTCTGTCTCTGGAGAGAAGCCTCCAGTTCCTTCTTGCCTATGCCCTACAAGAGCAGAAGGGTTGGGGATTAACTTGTAGTGAGTGCATAGATTATTGCTCTTTGGAAAGAGAGGGAATTCCTAGGCACCCCTTTCTGTGACACCATGCATGGTCCCATTTTCTGCTTTTCTCCAAACTGAATCAAGACTGATTCAAATCTAAGGTCAGCAGCAGGACTCTTGCTATAGCTAGGGTGAGGACATTGGAGACCAGTAATGGCTGACCAGGATGATGACCTTAAAGTCTTGCCCAGAAATTGGGAACTGATATGAAGACTTCTCTCAGAATACACCCCCTTCTAGTTATCAGTAATGATGACCCCTCTTTTTCATGGCCCTATAGAGTACAGAACAAAGTCTCTGGTTTGAGACCTAAGCTTGGAACTAAGACCTGCTGTTCCTTGATGACAATCCTAAATATGCTAGCTAGTCTCTCCTACTGTCAACTTCCCCATCAAATGAGGATGGCACCCATCTAATGAAATAGCAGATGAGGCAGGTGCTAGACAACTGTCTTTTTAGCAGACTCTCACAGTAAAGGTCAGGCCCTAATTCCAGGACCATTGACAGTATGATGGCACATTCCCTCCCATCCCCATAAGGTCCTGGATCACACAATGCGAAGCAGAAATGAATTTCAGGTTCTCTATCTTCTGCCCACCATCCACCATTCCAAACCACCTAACTCCCTCCTTGGATGGGTACTTGAAGTAAAAAAAGGTCACTGAGACATGGGAGACAGAGTTCCAAAGCACTATTTAAAAATCTAGGAGCAGCTCCATTCCTTGATCAACAGGCTCACTTTTTAATTGTAGTTCCTCAGACTCATATCAACTTCTTAAGCATAGCCCAGAGTATGGGACAGCTCTAAGCATCAAGTTCACAGATGGGGTGTGGCACAGTGGTTAAGATCAAAGGCTTCACAGCGAGGCATGCCACTCCTTGGATATGTTACCTAATATCTTTCAGCCTCTGTTACATTTTTGCTATGGGAGGAATAATAACTGTTTCTCTCTTACAGGGTGGTCAGAAGACTAAGTAAGATAGCATGGGTGAAGAACTAGGCATAGTTCATGGTGCAGAGTCAGGAATCAAATGTTACTAATAGCTCTAGTAGGACTATTTGGGATAGAGATGGAGACACTGAAGTGGTAGGACTTGTTAGAAGATTCAAGTCTTAATCCTTTGTAAATTGGGGGCAATTGGTAGCATCACTAAAGAATGGGTCTCTTCTTGGCTACCTCCTGGAGATAAAATTGGATTTCTGACTGTAGCATACACCCTTGCTTCCTCTGTTCCATTAAGAGAAAGTAGGTGATGTCATCTCAAAGAAGGATGATCAAATATTTTATCATCCAAACCAGGACACTGTTGAGACCTAATAATTAGACTAGGACATAGTCCTAAACAGGAACTGTCAACAAACCAGGGCATTCATTTACATCATCTCAAGGTCACAGAGAAATGACAAGATGTCAAGCTTCAAGTATCTGGCTAAGGATAACCCTTCCCTGGTTCTAAGGCTCCATTTTACTCTGTTCACCTCCTCCAAACATGCACTCTTGGCTAGAATCTTTAATTCCTATTCAGGTCATTCATCTCTAACCCCTATTTAGGATCATTCAAGTCCAACCCTAGGGTAGAAAAGAGAAGACTGGTAAAAGACCTTCACACATATTTGACACCGTTAGTATCTCTGACCAGCCTATGAGAATAAAACTGAAACATACAGTGTTTCAGTTTCACTATACATCCCTCCTTGATAATCAAGAACTAACAGCCTGGGGGAGCCTGCCAGCACCTCAATTCCAGGCAGTCAGGATGCAGACATTGGTTGCTTGCATCATGGATCCCCTATAACTTCTAGGGCAGGATGGCATACACATTCAGAATACTTAATATTCCCTCACGCACACATGCTGGTACACACACACACACACACACACACACACACACACACACAGTGGAGTCTCTTCTTTGAATGCCTTCAAAAGATAGCCTTGACTCTCTCTGGTTCTAGCAACCTGGGAACATAGCTCTCCAGGAACAACCTAGCCTGAGAACCCTGAGACATCAAACATAATTTCTTTAACTCTACAAACAGTTTGCTTGCTCTCCTCCAAGACACACCTGCCACCCCCTCTCACCAAAACCCCAATCACTGATCAATGAAGAAAAGCCAAGAGACACCTGTGAAGGGCCATAAGAACAGCTTCCAGGAAACCTAGATTCTAGCTTTGTCCATATATAACCAGTGTTATATATGATTTCAATAGGCCATGTCATTACTGAACTTCACTTGCCTCTTTTGTATTGGAGGGCACTGAAAAGGAACATTGCTTATTTCTCTTTACCTTCTAACAATATAATATGAAAGTCATGAGATTAGGCACTGAAATAGGACACATCTGAGGTCAAGCCCTTGATCTGTCATTTTATCAGATTACTTTAGTAATGTCTGAGTCTCCTCTGTCAACAGAGCAAATAATATTAATATGCTGCTTTGAATTACTTTGAGGGTTAAGTGAGATGCTACATAGAAAAAAAATCTTGGGTCTGAAGTAATGTGTAATAAGTACCACATTCCGAATCTGCTGAGGGATAAGATGGTGGGAGAGCATGAGGATGCATAGTGACTCTGAGCCAGCATGAGAAAAGAACTTTCTACTGAACTCAGAAAGTTCATGCTTGACAACTACCCCAACAGATCTAGACTTGCAGGCAGAACTAAGATAGCCCTGAGCAAAGTTCAGATTTCCCAGAAAGCAACATGCTAAAGCAAAGGCAACTCCATCCCCAAACCCATATGGTTCTTTCCTCCAACTAACAGAAATTTATTGAACACCCACCCACTATGTGCAAAGGAACGTCCTCAACACTGGGAACACGGATAAAAATAAACTCCCTGACCTCACAGAGCTTGCATTCTTTGGGCAGAAATTAAGTACTGTATATCAATATTATACACAATATTCAGTAATGATTAACTTATTAAAATTCAAGACAGTAAACTGAGCAGGAGTACCATCATAATATTAAAGGGGACTATTTTACAAAGCAGGTCAAGAAAGGCCCCTCTGAGGAGGTATCATTTGAGTCATGACTTACAGGAAAGGACTGATTGCTATTACCAAAGCCTTTGTCCCAAGCTGAGCACAGCCACCTGTGACTGGACCAGCTGTACTTGGCTCAGCCAGCCCACAGATCAGCACTGCAGTACATCTGAGTCTTCATCAGAGAGTGCATACTGAAGGCCTTAGGGCCTGATCACAACTGGGGCAGAATATATTTCCAGGTGGCATGCTTCGGAAACAATGCTTGCCTCTTTTGAAACTCCCATCTACATCTGAGAGGTTGTACAAGGATAGTACAGCCCAAGATCCTGAGAGCAAACTCTTTTCTGGGTTTGCCACAGCAATCCACCTCCCAGGTATCCAACTCCCCAATTATCCCCTTTCTCCAGCAACTACCCTTTCTCCCTAACTCCTCAAGGTCAGTGCCAGGGAGAGGGAACCGCACAGGAGAGATGGGACAATCCACATTTTGCTTTAAGGATTGTTTTAAAATGTTTTCCAATTTGACTTATAATTCCTAATAACATGACACACCTCTAGCTGAAGAAGAAGGGAAAATGGCGTCTGATAAGGAAAGCAGCTGAAGCCAGAGAGAACAGGAGACTCTAGCTGATCTCATGGCCAAGGGCAGTTTCAGTTGTTTCATCCTGCAGCTTGCAGCCTCCGACAAGGCCGCACCACCCAAGCGGTGGCTGATACCTACTGGGAAAGCGAAGCCTTCCTCTGAGTTCAGCCCAGTGCTCTGGGGAGGTAGCAGAGAAAATCCTTCATTTTATCCACCTGTCCCTACTCCCCCTTCAATCTCCATCTATCCACCCATCACCCCTAGGCTCACCCACCCACAGTTTTGATTGGTGGACCGGGAATCTCATTTGAGGTTTCTTGCTAGAGTTGCAAGCAGTGTCTCCCCCCTACTCTCTTTTCTTTGAAGACTCTATTCTCCCCTCCCCTGATAAATCCCCCCAATTTTGCCTTCCTTTCCCCATAGTACTCCACCTCTCCGATAGACACATACTCACTATACACAGCCACCCAGCACAAAAAAATAAAAAAATCAGTCACTCTCCTATCTGAACCACACACGTACAGGGTCGAGAATCCCATGTCATCCAATCGGAGGCACAGCTCTGTCTGGAAAAAAACACAAACACCATTCTAGCCCACATACAAAAAACAACACAAAGGCCACCAAAAATTTCAAGATCTTACATCGTCTATATATCAGAGCGCTAGGTAGGACAAAGACATCGCTCTACCTTCCCAACAAACCACAAGTCTCAGGGATATTCTGCAGTGCCCTCCAGCTTGACACAGTCCACTGATCAGGG
>NW_021621500.1:12932-14960 GCF_004785775.1 Grammomys surdaster
GTGTCCCCTCACGTCCCCATTCACGGAAGCATCTCATCTACCATTCTCCGACCATTCCCTTGTCCCCCACCATCCAAAAGAAAAGACCTTCCTACCATGCACATCGACAAACACACCAACCGCCACCCAATCTCAGTAGCCGATCTCAAAACCTCAAGCATCAATCCACCTCGATACATTGGTTCCTTATATAAGCAGCAACCATCAACATAGGAACGCAGCACTAAAAAGAAAGCAAGAAAAACGGAGGCCGTACCCCATCAGTCCCCCAGTGATAAATAATAGGGAGCTACCAGAGAAGCAAAGACGTAGTAGTCTCTCGAAATCTAAAATTCCTTTGATTCCTGGTCTCGCTTCTTGAGAAGCAATTTTCAAAAATTATTATTTCATTAGAAAGGGCCAGAAAGCTCCAGAGAGAGGCATTTGCACAGTCCAGTGGTTAAAAAAAATATTTTCTAACCCAGCCCTGTTGCTCACTTTAATAGCGAACTTCCAGTGTCCAGCCTTTTCCCCTTTTTCCACAAGGGAAGATTGGCTTGCAGGGTGAACCCAGGGTTGCAGAAAATGGGCCAAGAGCCCTTCTTCCACTCCCCAATAACAACAAATATCAAACAATAGGAATACATCTACACAAGCAGTACCCATCTGAAATATCGTTTACCCTGATATGAGTTAGGCAGATTAAGCCTGAAGATTAAGAAAGAAAAATACCAGCTTTGCCTGGTCTCTCCCACCATTCTTTCGACACGTACCCAGCAGCCCTTAGGTAAACTTGCCCATCATAGCCAGCGGGACCATTGTAACTTGAAAGGCGACGCTGAAGCCCTTGAACGATGTAGGAAGGCTCTACCCACAGCAGCACATTAAGAAAGAGACTGTTCTCTGGGCTCCCCTGACTAACCTCCAGGTGCCCCCAGATAGACTATCCCAGCAACCAAGTCACCCAGTGTGCTGGCAGTTCAAATTTCTTTCAGACTCTTCATCACAAAGACATACAGTCATCTGACCCCCAAAACTACACTGTCCTCCAGGTATGACAAGGATTGCCCCCTCTCTCTTGGGGCCATCCTCTAGACCTAAGGCAGGGAAATTAATTCAAAACATTGGGGTAGATTAGGGTAGCAAAAGAAACACTCTCTCCTCAAAGTGGGAATAGCTAGCTGGAAGAATTGGAGAGAAGACAGTTCCTAGTCTATCTACTCTTATGCGGTCCAACTGGGATCACTCTATCCTAAACTAGCTCTCCACAATCTCTGACCTTTACATGAAAATAATAATAATAATAATAATAATAATAATAATAATAAAATTCAAGTAAGGGACAATCTGCTCTATCAAAAACCAACAATAATGTGCAAAATATATACATATACAATTTTCTCATCACAGAACGTTTTTTTCTGAGCAAAATCAAAAGAAGGATGCATTTAACAGGGGAAGGGAGCAATTAATTTTTTTAACAAGTACTCACAAGATAAGTCACCTGCAAGGCAGCAGAGTCCATAGGTTGGTATTACATCACTAGCTTAGGGAAGGATGGAGGCTGGGGACAGATTTTTCTTTTCAATGTAATCAGTACAATGTTTCTAGAGCAGTTAAGTTTTGTGGTTAAAAAGAGAAGGGGGTGGGGGGGAAAGAGCCCAAACTCTGGATACAACATAGAGCATTGAAATAAAACAAAAAACAAAACAACAACAACAACAAAACAATACATCGAACCAGGCTTTAAGGTCACTCAGAGCTTGCAAAACCCACAGGGCTTACACAGAGTGGAAGTTTTCAGACAAGCTTGCTACTAAATCATTAATATAAATGGAAGGCATAGAAGGAAGATTTCCCTTGTAACTGCTCCAAAGAGAGGAGTACACACACACACACCCACACACACACACACATACACACACACATACACGAAACTTTTTCACCTCTTGAGTGTGCCTCCTCTTCAAGATAATAGGAGTTGAGGTTGAAATTTTACTAAAGAATGACCTTTCCACACCCCCTCCAAAAAACACACATGTGAGTGCA
>NW_021621501.1:0-5205 GCF_004785775.1 Grammomys surdaster
TACTATTAAGTATGACTGATGACTATTGATTATTCATGTTCATTTATTTCTAATCAACTATTATCCACGAAAGGTGAATATTGAATCTTCATGTTCATTTATTTCCAACTTGCTATTATATATGTCTGATGACTATTTTTATTTCCTCCTTAATTAACTCTGATTTTCTATTAACTTAGACTAATGACTTTTGGTTATTCATGTTCATTTATTTCTGATTTACTATTATCTACGAATCGTGAATATTGATTATTCATGTTAATTTATTTCTTACTTACTATTATTTATGACTGATGACTATTGATACTTCAGCTACATTTATTTCTGATTTACTATGAACTATGATGTCTATCGATTATTAATTTTCATTTTATTCATCTTTACCATTATTCACGAATGGCGAATATTTATTATTCATGTTCATTTATTTCGGATTTACTATTATCCATGAATGCTGAATATTGATTATTCATGTTCATTTATTTCTGACTTACTATTATCTATGACTGATGACTATTGATATTTCAGCTTTATTTTTTTCCAATTTACAATTAACTATGACTGATGACTTTAGTTATTCATGTTCATTTTTTTCAGATTTACCATTATCCACGAATGGTGAATATTGATTATTCATGTTCATTTATTTCTGACTTAATACTATCTATGACTAATGACTTTTGATATTTCATCTTTATTTATTTCTGGTTTACTATTAAATATGTCTGATGACTATTTATTAGTCATGTTCGTTTATATCTGATTTACTATTATCCACGAAAGCTGAATATTGATTATTCATGTTTTTTTATGTCTGACTTACTATTATCTATGACTGATGACTAGTGATAATTCAGCTTTATTTATTTCTGATTTCCTTTTAACTATGACTGATGACTATTGGTTATTCATGATCATTTATCTCTGATTTACTATTATCCATGAATCGTGAATATTGATTATTCCTGTTAATTTATTTCTGATTTACTACTATCTATGATTGATGACTCATGATACTTCAGCTTTATTTACTTCTGATTTCCCGAGAACTATGACTGATGACTATCGATTAATCCTGTTAATTCATGTTAATTTATTTCTGATTTACTATTATCCACTAATGGTGAATATTGATTATTCATGTTCATTTATTTTTGACTTACTATTATCTATGACTGACGATAATTGATAGTTCGGCTTTATTTTTTTCTGATTTTCTATTAACTATGACTGATGACTATTTGTTATTCATGATCATTTATTTCTGATTTACTATTATCCACAAATCGTGAATATTGATTATTGCTGTTCATTTATTTCTGATTTACTATTATCTATTACTGATGACTCATAATACTTCAGCTTTATTTACTTCTGATTTCCTGTGAACTATGACTGATGATTGTTGATTATTCATGTTCATTTTTTCAGATTTACCATTATCCACTAATGGTGAATATTGATTATTCATGTTCATTTATTTCGGACTTACTATTATCTATTACTGATGACAATTGATATTACAGCTTTATATGTTTCTGATTTACTATGAACTATGGCTGATGACTATTGATAATTCATGTTCATTTATTTCTGATTTACTATTATCCACGAATGGTGAATATTTATTTTTCCGGTTCATTTATTTATGACTTACTATTATCTATGACTAATGACTATTGATATTTCAGCTTTGTTTATTTTTGAGTTCCTATTAGCTATGACTGATGACTGTTGATTATTCATGTTCGTTTTTTTCAGATTTAACATTATCCACGAATGTTGAATATTGATTATTCATGTTCATTTTTTTTCTGTCTTACTATTATCTATGACAGATGACTATTGATATTTCTGCTTTATTTATTTCTCATTTCCTTTTAACTATGACTGATCAATTTGGTTATTTATGTTCATTTATTTCTGGTTTACTATTATCCACGAATCGTGAATGTTGATTTTTCTGTAAATTTATTTCTGACTTACTGTTATTTATCACTCATGACTTTTGATACTTCAGCTTTATTTGTTTCTGACTTCCCATGAACTATGACTGATGACAATTGATTATTCATGTTCATTTATTTCTGATTTACAATTATTCATGAATGGTGAATATTGATTTTTCCTGTTCATTTATTTCTGACTTACTATTATATATGACTGATGACTATTTTTTTAGTTGTTTTTTTTGTTTTTGATTTTTAATTTGGATGCTGTAGAATATATATATATATTAGAATATATACATACACACACACACTCACATGTATATTCCTGTTTTCATCACTTCATCCACTGGGCTCCAACCACACCACTTTGCCATTCTCTCTTTTCTTCTCTGTTCTTCTTTGTATTTCTTCCTTGTATCCTCCCACTAAGAGCTGGAACTCATGATCCTCCTCCTGACTCAGTCTCTCAAGTACTGGATTACAGTGGCTTTGCCTTGTCTGTCCTGGGAACTTGCTCTGTATACTAGGCTGGCTTTGAACTCACGGGGAAGATCCAGCCTGCCCCAATCCCAGCACTCGGGAAGCAGAGGCAGGTAAATCTTTAAGTTTGAGGCCAGCCTTGTCTGCCATGTGGGTTCCAGGACAGCTAGTCCTACACAGAGAATCCCTATCTTGAAAAAGAAATTTTAAAGGTTTTTTTCCACTCTTTTAGTAAAATCGTCTCAACGCCATTTATTTTGACCGATCCTTTTTCCAGCGACTAGTAACGCCATTCCCATTATAAAAGGAGTTCCCTTGAATTTGTTTTCACTTCGGCCTAACAATCTTTATTTTCCTCCAAACAGAGATGCTTTTCTCAGAGCCTCTTTCTGGACTACCTTTCCCTTGCACTTCAGTTCACAGCTCGGCAGACAGCTCTCTCATATCTCCATTGTCTCTAGGCCCTTTGTGCTCCTCAAACCTGAAGGGCCTGTAGAACCCAGGGCCATTAGAGTCTCGCCTAAGCTAGACTGTTGCTAGGGCGGTTGCCATGGAGACTTCTGAGAGGACCAACCTTCAACGTTCTAGTGACGAAATAAAGTTGGCGCCAGCGTCGCCAGGGGGTGTGTCACTCGACTGATGACTATTGATACTTCAGCTATATTTATTTCTTTTTATCCATGGACTACTACTGATGACTATTGATTATTCATGTTCATTTATTTCTGATTTACTATTATCCACGAATGGGGAATAGTGATTATTCAGGTTCATTATTTCTGACTTACTATTATCTTTGTCTGATTACTATTGATAATTCAGCTTTATTTATTTCTCATTTCCCATGAACCATGACTGATGACTCTTGATTATCCATGTTCATTTATTTCTGCTATTTTATTATCCACGAATTGTGAATATTATTTATTCTGTTCATTTATTTCACTTACTATAATTTATGACTCATGACTTTTGATATTTCAGGTTTTAATTTCTGATTTCCCATGAACGATGACTGGTGACTATTGATTGTTCAAGTTCATTTATTTCTGCTTTACTATTATCCACGAATGGTGAATAATGATTATGCATGTTCATTTATTTCTGACTTACTATTATCTATGACTGATGACTATTGATATTTCAGCTTTATTTATTTCTGATTTCCTATTAACTATGACTTATGACTATTGATTATTCATGTTCATTTTTTTCAGATTTACCATTATCCACAAATGGTCAATATTGCTTATTCGTGTTTATTTACTTCTGATTTACTATTATCCATGAATGCTGAATACTGATTATTCATGTTCATTTATTTCTGACTTACTATTATCTATGACTGATGACTATTGATATTTCAGCTATATTTTTTTCTGGTTTACAATTAACTATTACTCAGGACTATTGATTATTGGTGTTCATTTATATCTAATTTAATATTATCAATGATCGTGAATATTGATTATTCCTGTTCATTTATTTCTGACATACTACTATCTATGACTGATGACTATTGATATTACAGCATTATTTATTTCTTATTCCCTACTAACTTTGACTAATGACTATTGGTTATTCATGTTATTTTATTTCTGATTTAGTATTATCCACGAATTGTGAATATTGATTATTCATGTTCACTTATTTCTGACTTATAATTATTTATGTTTGATGACTATTGACACTTCAGCTTTATTTATTTCTGACTTCCAATGAACTATGACTGATGACTATTGATTATTCATGTTCATTTATTTCTGATTTACTATTATCCACGTATGATGAATACTGATTATTCATGTTAATTTATTTCGGACTTACTAGTATCTATGACTGATGACTCTTGATATTTCATCTTTATATATTACTGATTTACTATGAACTATGACGGAAGAGTACTGATTATTCATGTTAAATTATTTCTGACTTATTATTATATATGAGCGATGACTATTGATATTTCAGCTTTATTTATTTCTGATATCACATGAACTATGACTGATGAATATTGATTATTCATGTTCATTTATTTCTGATTTACTATTATCAATGATTGGTGAATATTGATTATTCATGTTCATTTTTTTTCTGAATTACTATTATCTATGACTGATGACTATTGATATTTCATCTTTATTAATTTCTGATATCACATGAATTCTGACTGATTACTATTGATTATTCATGTTCATTTATATCTGATTTACTATTATCCATAAATGGTAAATATTGATTATTCCTGTTCAGTTATTTCTGACTTACTATTATTTATGACTGATGACTATTAATACTTCGGTTTTTATTTTTTTCTGATTTCCATTGAAATATGACTTGTGACTATTGATTTTTCAAGTTCATTTATTTCTGATTTACTATTATCAACTACTGGTGAATATTGATTATTCCTTTTTATTTTCTTCTGACTTACTATTATCTATGACTGATGAATATTGATATTTCAGCTTTATTTATTTCTGAATTCCCATTAACAATGACTGATGACTATTGAGTATTCATGTTCAATTTTTCAGATTTACCATTACCCACGAATGGTAAATATTGATTATTCATGTTCATTTATTTCTGATTTACTATTATCAACTACTGGTGAATATTGATTATTCTTGTTCATTTACTTCTGACTTACTATTATCTATGACTGATGAATATTGATACTTCAGCTTTATTTATTTCTGATTTCCCATGAACAATGACTGATGACTATACATTATTCCCGTTCATTTATTTCTGATTTGCTATTATCCAT
>NW_021621501.1:5215-9144 GCF_004785775.1 Grammomys surdaster
TTTGATTTACTATGAACTATGACTGATGACTATCGATTATTCATGTTCATTTTTTTCATCTTTACCATTATACACGAATGCAGATTATTGATTATTCATGATTATTTTTTTCTGATTTACTATTATCCATGAATGCTGAATATTGAGTATTCCTGTTCATTTCTTTCTGACTTACTATTTTCTATGTCTGATGAGTATTGATCTTTCAGTTTTTTTTATTTCTGGTTTACTATTAAATATTAGTGATGACTCTGGATTATTCATGTTCATTTATATCTGATCTTCTATTATCCATGAAAGGTGAATATTTATTATTCCTGTTCATTTATTTCTGACTTACTATTTCTATGACTGATGACTAATGATATTTAATTCTGTTTGTTTCTGATTTCTTGTTAACTATGACTGATGATTATTCATTATACATGTTCATTTTTTTCAGATTTACCGTTATCCATGAATGGTGAATATTGATTAGTCATGTTCGTTTATTTTAGTCTTACTATTATCTATGACTTATTACTACTGATATTTCAGCTTTATTTATTTCTGACTTCCCATGAACTATGACTTATGACTATTGATTATTCATGTTCATTTATTTCTGATTTACTATTATCCACGAATTATCAATACTGATTATTCATGTTTATTTATTTTGGACTTACTATTATCTATGACTGTTGTTCATTTATTTTGACTGACTATTATCTATGACTGATGACTATTGATACTTCAGCTTTATTTTGTTCTTGTTTACTATTACCTAAAACCGATGAATATTGATTACTCATGTTCATTTATATCTGATTTACTATTATCCATTAATGTTGAATATTGATTTTTCCTATTCAATTATTTCTGACTTACTATTTTCTATGACAGATGACTATTGATATTTCAGCTTTATTTTTTTCTGGTTTACTATTAACTATGACTGATGACTATCGATTATTCATGTTCGTTTTTTCATCTTTACAATTATCCAAGAATTGTGAATACTGATTATTCATGTTCTTTTATTTCTGATTTACTATTATCAATGATTGGTGAATATTGATATTTCAGCTTTATATGTTTCTGATTTACTGTTCAGTATGACTGATGACTATTGATTATTCATGTTTATTTATTTCTGATTAACTATTATCCACTAATGCTGAATGTTGAATGTTGCTGAATGCTGAAACTATAATCAAACGGAAAAGAAATCAATGAAAGTTACGAACAAGGAGAAATTTGCATTTAAAATTCATAAAAAATAGAAAATTGATAAGGAGACTATTTGATTTGTAAAGGAATGTGATTTAAAACAGTTTTTCCTGATAAAATTGAACATTTACTTGGCAAAAAATTCATAAAATTGATAAAACTGTGAAAAAAGCTAGTGAAAATTTCAGGAAAATATTGAAAACTTGAAGAAACATTAAAAGCCAATAATAAACTATAAGAAAACGGAAGATAAACCAAAGAAAGTTATGAACAAGAAGAAATTTGCATTTAAATTCATAAAAATTATAAAATTGATAAGCAGAACATTTGAATTGTAAAGGAATGTGATTTTAAAAAGTTTTTCCTGATAGAATTGAACATTTACTTGGCAAAAAATTCATAAAATTGAAAACACTGTGGAAAAAGCTAGTGAAAAATTCAGGAAAAATAGGGAAAATTTGAAGAAAAATTACACAGCCAATGATAAACTATAATCAAACGGAAGACAAATCAAAGAAAGTTATGAGCAAGGAGAAATTGGCATTTAAAATTCATAAAAAATAGAAAATTGATAAGCAGAACATTTGATTTGTAAAGGAGTGTGTTTTAAAACAGTTTTTCTTGATAAAATTGAACATTTACTTGGCAAAAAATTCATAAAGTTGAAAACACTCTGGAAAAAGCTAGTGAATAATTCAGGAAAAATAGTTAAAACTTGAAGAAAAATTAAGAATCCAATAATAAATTTGAATCAAACGGAAGAGAAATTAAAGAAAGTTATGAACAAGGAAATTTGTATTGAAAATCATAAAAAATAGAAAATTGATAAGCAGAACAATTGATTTGTTAAGGAATGTGGTTTAAAACAGATGTTCCAGATAAAATTGAACATTTACTTGGCAAAAATTCATATAACTGAAAACACTGTGGAATAATCAGACAAAAGAGATATCAAAGAAATTTGTCCAAAAGGAGAAATTTTCATTTAAAATTCATAAAAAATAGAAAATAGATAAGGAGACCATTTGATTTTTAAAGGAATGTGATTTAAAACAGTTTTTCCTACTAAAATTTAACATTTACTTGGCAAAAAATTCATAAAATTGAAAACCCTGTGGAAAAAGCAGGTGAAAAATTCAGGGAAAATAGTGAAAACTTGAAGAAAAATTACACAGCCAATGATAAATTATAATCAAACTGAAGAGAAATCAAAGAAAGTTATGAACAAGGAGAAATTGCATTTAAAATGCATAAAACATACAAACTGATAAGGATGCCATTTGATTTGTAAAGGAATGTGATTTAAAACAGTTTTTCTTGATAAAATTGATCATTTACTTGGCAAAAAATTCATAAAATTGAAAACACTGTGAAAAAAGCTAGTGAAAAGTTCAAGAAAAATATTGAAAACTTGAAGAAAAATTACAAAGCCAAATAATATACTATAATCAAACGGAAGAGAAATCAAAGAAAGTTATGAACAAGGAAAAGTTTGCATTAAAAATTCATAAAAAATAGAAAATTGATAACCAGAACATTTGATTTGTAAAGGAATGTGATTTCAAATATGTGTTCCTGACAAAATTTTACATTTACTTGCCAAAAAATTCATGAAATTGAAAACACTGTGGAAAACACAAACAAAAGAGATATCAAATAATTTATGAAAAAGGAGAAATTTTAATTTAAAATTCATAAAAAATAGAAAATTGATAAGCAGAACATTTGATTTGTATTAGAATATGATTTAAAACAATTTTTTCTGACAAAATTGAACATTTACTAGGCAAAAAATTCATAAAACTGAAAACACTGTGGAGAAAGCTAGTGAAAAATTCAGGAAAAGTAGAGAAATCTTGAAGAAAAATTAAAAAGCCACTGAAAAACTCTAATCAAACGGAAGAGAAATCAAAGAAAGTTATGAAGAAGGAGAAATTTGCTTTTAAAATTCATAAAAAATCGAAAATTGTTAAGGATTCCATTTTATTTGTAAAGGAATGTGATTTACAACAGTTTTTCCAGATAAAATTTAACATTTCCTTGGCAAAAATTCATAAAATTGAAAAGAGTGTGGAAAAATCAAACAAAATACATATCAAAGAAATTTATGAAAAAGGAGAAAATTGCATTTAAAATTCATAAAGTATAGAAAATTGATAAGCAGAACATTTGATTTGTAAAGGAATGTGATTTAAAACAGTTATTCCTGACAAAATTGAACATTTACTTGGCAAAAAACTCATAAAACTGAAAACACTGTGGAAAAAACAAGTGAAAAATTCAGGAAAAATTATGAAAACTTGAAGAAATATTACGCAGTCAATAACAAACTATAATCAAACGGAAGAGAAACCAAAGAAAGTGATGAACAAGGAAAAATTTGCATTTAAAATTCATAAAAATAGAAAATTGATAAGGATATCATTTGATTTGTAAAGGAATGTGATTAAAAACAGTTTTTCCAGATAAAATTGGACATTTACTTGGTAAAAAATTCATAAATTTGAAAAAACTGTGGAAAAATCAAACAAAAGAGATATCAAAGAAATTTATGAAAAAGGAGAAATTTTGATTTAAAATTCATAAAAAATAGAAATTGATAAGGAGACCATTGATTTGATTTGTAATGGAATGTGATTTAAGACAGTTTTTCCTCATAAAATTGAACATTTACTTGGCAAAATATTCATAAAATTGAAAACACTGTGGAAAAAGCT
>NW_021621502.1:0-29969 GCF_004785775.1 Grammomys surdaster
CAGGAGTGTGCCACTGCACCTGGCTTTTTTATCTAGTTTCTGAAGGATCAAATTGAGGTTCTCAAACTTGTACACAAGCACTGCAGTGACTGAGCTATCTCCCCAGCCCTCGTCAGTCTCCATGCTAATTCTTTCTTTCTTTAAAATACAAAGTCTCATTGTGCAGCTCAGGCTGTCCTAAGTTCTTGCTGCATATCCCAAGCTGACCTCAAATTCAAGATTCTCCTGACCTAGCTTCCAGAAAGTTGAAATTAAATATGTAATTCCATCACCACACAGAATTTAAAACACAAGTGTTTGCTGAACATTACGTAGCCCATAAAGGCCTCCCAACCTTCTAGGTGCTGGGATTACAGATATGAGCCACATATCAAGCAGAGTACTTTTGAAGTCTAATACTTTCAACCTTCAATTCCAGTATCCTGTTATCATCAATTGCTTAGAGATCCAGGAAGGGCTAGCTTTCATTTTAGTCATCTACTTCCTCAGATAGGGAAAAAAAGTCTTCCCAGCCTACCACCACCTTCCCTATACAATCAGTATCATGCCCAGCAATACCTATGGATTCAAATTTTCTGTCCCAAATCTAAGTGTCTAAGTGGGAGTAAAATATTTTATCACTTTACTCCCCCAACTCATTGACTTCCGCTCTAAAGTGGCTACATTCAGACCTAACATGAACAGAAAGGGAACAAAAAATTTAAAGGATGAAAAGAATAGCAGAAAGGCCAAATCTCAACACAAGTAATTTTTAAGCCTTTAAAATTTCTGTTCCAACTCTCTAGTATTTCTCAAAAATAAAAGAAAAAAATGCTAAGGAAGCAATGACATATACATACCTATGAGTAGAATGATCTTTGGGGTCGATGGGAGTCCTTGAGGTTAACTGCTCAGATGCTGGTAGGCCTGATAACATTGCCAAGTGCTGGCAGGGCACCGTGTTTCTTTGACTGAGTTGCTGAACCAAACTCTCCAATTGCCGATATATATCCCAGTGTTCTCTCAACTCAATCTCATACGATAACTGGACAAGGTCAAACGATGCCTTCTGCCTCATCAACTCATTTAACACTAGCTCTTGCCTTGCTGTATAATAATCTTGTTGAGCAATCTGCAGATCAAAATCGCCCTTTACCACTCGCATGTTCAATAGCTCGGCATTCTCTTTTACCACAGCAGGCAAACTTTTGTCTTTTATATGAGTGATTTGTTCTTCAAGTTTTAGAATCTCACTATTCAAGCTAGAAATTTTTGCATCCAAATTTTCTTTACCAATAACCTATACAAAGAAAGCAGTAACATTTTAAACTGTAGGTTTAAACTTTCATCTTAAAATTACTTTCATTTTTTGTTTTAGGTGGTCAGATAATGTATGCAATGAATAAAAACTAACTTACTATGATAAGCCACAACTAGTTTTAAAGGAAAATATGAACTAAGTCGAGAGAAAAGCCAGCATAAACTACTGAACTTCAGTGCTTTCACACTATTTATGTATACGATAATGGATAACAAGCTAGAAGATCTCATCGTTATCTTAATCATAACTTTAAAAAGTATATTACTCATAACAAATGAAGATTTTAGTTTTTCTTAAAATTATGTAGTATTTTCTTAGTCCATGAGCTGATGATAGAAGATTTGTGAGATTCTATATTGATTCAGAAACCTCTACATTTTTATTCAACTATCTAGTGGTTGTATTATCAAGAAAACAAGCTTCTGAAGAGTGTAGATGAACAACTGCAATATATCTACATATTTTCAACAAGTAAAGAGAGATTCATTCTCTGAATCCTGGACTTAATTAATACCCTCTTCTTGTTAGAGGAAGCAAGGCAGAATACTCATAGTCAAGCAAGTAGTTTCTTTGGTGTATAACATAAAACAAAAATCCCAGTTTAATCTGTATTTGAAATGACACAATTTTCAAATTCATAATGCAAATTAAGGCATTTTTATCAAAAATTAGCTCAGTAATATGACTGAGGATAAAATTACTAAATTCTAGTAACCTGATTAATAATATATTGGTATTAAACACATACTGCAAACAAGTACTAAGCAAATATAAAAATAAAATTAGATTCCTTTCCTAAAATAGCAATATTAAACTCTATATTTCTAATAATTACAATGTGGTTTCAGTCTTATTTGTTATGTTTACCTCATTGGTTAGTCTATGAAGAGTCTCTTCTGCCCATTTTATACTTGACTTCATGCTCAAATTACTTGTTTTCAAGTATATGATCTGTCGTTGAGAACAGATGTATGCCATCTGCAGTCTAACCATCTCCAGACGTCGCTCCTCAAGGATTTTTTCATTTTCACAAATAGATGGTGTCTGTATATCTAAAAGTTGAAAATCCTCTTCATTTGAACTTTGAACTACTTCATGTGTACCCTGAAAGAATTGCTTTTTTATATATAAGGTTAAGGCTGCTGTGCTCTGCTCTTCTTGGCTTACATATTTTCCCAAGGAAAACTGAGATAAAAACACCTTTGGATTTGTCCTTTCACTTAAATTAGAATTTCTAAAGAATACCATCAAATTATTAATTGTATCAGTAAGAACCTCAAGTTCATTACTGAGTTTAGTATTCACAGTATTTAGGAACAGTTGTTTTTGTTTCAGCTTCTCGGTGGCTTCCTCTTGTTTAGCCTTTAATGCCAGAGACTTGCATTTAGTTTCAACAGCCATTACCTGGTATTTATGCACTCGCTGAATTTTTGAGTTATTTAATTTCTGCAGCATGTGAACCTCATCCTCTAATTTCTGTATTTCTTTGTCATCCACTTCACATGTTTTCAAATCAAAAGTTTTACAGGTTCTAAGAACTTCATCCAATGCTGCTCCTTCTAGGATGGGCTTGCCTGATCGCTGAAGATCGCTGAAAGCTTCCAATTCTTTTTCAGACAATACATTCTGTTCATTCACGTTCCCACAAAACCATTTCAAAAATGACTCATCTTCAACAGCGTCAAACAAACAGTCAAAATCATCTCCATTAAGAATATCAGCTTTGGGATAACCAATCTTTTTCAGTGTTTCCACAAACTCATTTCCACAACTCATGGTTTAACTATTCCTGTTTTTTATATTTGATGTGAATCTATGGTTTCTTAAAACTAAGTTCAAACAGAAAAAAACATGTTTAAGTCCATAAAAGAAAGAAAAAAATACAATCTATAATGTGTTTTCCTAGTGGAGGGAAGAACACAAGTATTAGACCGAAAACAAGTCAAATGCATTTTAAATATACAGATAATTTTATCAGATGACATAAGCAGGCTACATAAGTGAAAGGCAGATAGATGAAGGTGCAATATCTGATGAAAACAAAGAAAAACAGAAGCAATCAGGGTGTTGCAGAAGACATTACAACAGTAATGAAAAACCTAATTAATGAAGATATAACAATTTAAAAACCTGATTTTTTCCAATGATAAAATTACTTAAACTACATTTTGTAAAATAGTTGTTTTCCCCTGTCGTTTCTAGTTAGGAAAAAGAAATATGCCTAACTTTCTAAGGAAGAATTTTAAATACTTACCTCAATCAGCGTCCATTAGGTTCAAAGGACTCGATCTATAGATATAACCAGCCTAATGCAGAGAAAACCAGGACAAGTTGACAAGTTTCAGTACCCATCAGTCATCAAGTAAAAAGTTTTATTTTGACCAGAGCACAATGAACCACGATTTGAGCCAAACGAAGGCTAGTGACAATGGCAAGTCTTAAAATCACGACATGTTTCACACTCAGGTAGCAACATTTCTGGGTTGGTTTTTGTTTGTTTCTGAGTATCTACACTTAAGAGCTCTAATAAAACATACCCATGAAAGTACCAAATTGCTGTTTTTAAAAGATGGATAACAGATAAGGGTATATTTCAGGTTTAACGTTTGCCTAATATGATCAAGGCCTTGAGTTTCAGCCAACTCCAGATGACCCGCCAAGCACCTCCGCCCCAACTCCCGGCACGAAGCCTCAGCCTCTCCGCACGCCCCGCGCCGGGGCCCAACGACCTCTATTGATGCCTCACGTAGGCTGTGGGAGGGTAGCAGCGGTCCTGCCAGTCCCGAACGCAAGCCCCTTACCTCAGGAAACCCCTGGCACTGCCATCCGCCAGGATCCAACCGCGCGTGCCGCAGTGCCTCACGGGAGTGCGGGAATACGCACGCGCAGATTACAATATCCGTAATGTTTGCGCAGAGGGCGGGGTATCCCAGAGAAGGCGAAGGAGGAGCCGCTGACCAGCCCCCTTCAAGGAGCCAGGGAAAAGTGATTGGTTCTCCTGCCAGACGCTCCGCCCCTTTAACCCCGCCTCTATCCCTCGCCGACCTTCCCGCTAGGCTCAAGAGGATTGGTTTTCTCACTAGAGACTCTGTCCTCGCTCCGCCCCACCCCGCCCCCGCTCTGGAGTTGGAGTCTCGGTCTCTTCCGGCTGCAGGCTGCTACAGACATTTAGGCCTGTCTAGTTCAGTTAGGCCTCCTGTCCTAAATATGGTTTGCAGTCTTTGACACTACTAGGGGACCGGAAGCCTGAGGCTGAACACATCCCTCCTACCCCAAAAGCTCTTACTACCACCACTACCCCTGGTAGGGTGACCCAACGAGTTGCTAATAACAAGGTCAGTAGCTGGGTCCCTGTCAGGTCTCTTGCAGAGTAGGATTATTGGCTATGGAATCTTTTACAATGGTTATTTAGCAAAAAAGACTTAACTCCCAAGGCCTCGATGACTTCCGAGCAAAAGCTTTTTCCAAGATCCCATCCTCAAAATATCAAGGTGTAAAGTACATTAGTTTTGTAATGCATTCAACTCAGAAGTACAGACATTCTGAGGATACTAGGATGCTGGCCCTCATTCAGTGAAAGACAGAATGCTGAACTAAGGCTAAGTCTGATGCAAGCCTAGTTAATGTCCTATGGTCCCAGAAAACTGACCTTTGGAGTTACAGTTAGCATTGGTAGCAACTTGTCTGTAAGGTTCATAATCTGTTCATTTTTTTTCTATCAGACAGCATTTGCAACTTAACTAATCTCTTGTAAAATGACATATAAGTTCGAAAAGTTTGGGTTATGATCATTAAAAAATAGTACTCCCCCCGTCCAGTCACAAATAGGGTGATGTTTCAGACATGGTTCTAGTCTAGTTACTACTAGGTAGAATTCTTTTTGGATCATTTTCCCCAGGCTTGTTTTGTGAGACAAGGATTTGCTTCATGCCCCAGGCTGGGGTTGAACTCAAGATCCTCCTTCTTTAGCATCTCCAAGTGCTGGGGTCACAGGTATGAATCACCATGCCTAGCTATTAACGTTTTCAAAGAGAGAAAAACTAATATTCTAGGCAGATCATTTAAATTTGAGTGGAAGACATTTACTATTAATTCTTTTTTTTTTTCCAGAGCTAAGGACCGAACCCAGGGCCTTGCACTTGCTAGGTAAGCGCTCTACCACTGAGCTAAATCCCCAACTCTTACTATTAATTCTTATCTAACTTTTATACTCCTTTTGAAAGTCAATAAAACCTGAAAGTAAATAAAAGCAAACAGTATAGGGGAAAAGTTCTCAGAATGGTGCCTAATGGGGTTAGGAAATCAGAGGATTGGCCCAGGAGGACCCCAGATGCCAAACTGGAGGTAGGGGCTCAGCAGGGAGCTGGCATTGAGTGGGTTTTGGCCAGAGGAAGTGCAGGCAGTGCTTTCAGGAAATTTTGCTGAGGTGGCAAAGACTGAGAGAAAAAGAGCCAAATGACACAAGATGAGGGGATGGGAATGCAAGGCTGAGAGGATTTTTGGTGTTGTTTTGTTTTAAAGTGGGAGGAACTGGAGGATATTTATAGACTGTGCAGAAGAGCTTGGAGGAGACAGAATTAAAGATGCCAGAAAGACAAAGGACTACTCTTCAGGATAAGGTTCCCCCCAGGCACAACCTAGAACCCTTGAGACCTTCTTAGTGACTTCTGGCCCCCAGCCCTCCATCTTGAATTGCTGACCACAGTTATTTGTTTGAAAGGTGTTTGTAAGGCCGTAAGAAGCCATAAAAACATAAAAGATTAGAACAGGACCAGCCCCCTGAGTACTAACAGCAAACACAATGGGGTTAATTATACAGAACTGGAAAGTTTTCTTGGGATTGGATTAGAAACTTAAGAAGGCAAGTATGTTAAACTTATTTCCAAGACAAGCTTGCTCTCTTCTACTCAAAATCAGTTGTGGTTTTAGTGGGGTCAAAAAGTAAAGGGTACTGAGGAGCTGATCGTCCCTACGCAAGCCTGTGGGAGTGTAATAGATGAAACAAACCTAACTGTGGGACCATGAGTCTTTTCTGTTGGCCTTCCTCTCCTGTCATCAATATTAGAAATTATTTGATGTTTTTTATACAGTATCTTTTCAGACAGTTTTAAAACTTTGTATACAACTGTGATGTTAAAGGTTGGTTTTAGATGTAGTTTAATGGAAGTGAAGAGATCTATTCTCCAGACAACACAGAGAGGAGAGTGACAGCCTCAGACAGGTGTTAGCTTGATTCTGCAAAAAAAAAAAAATATTGTTTTAAGTCATAAAAGGCCTGAGAAAGCTGGCACTGGGCAATTCAGGAATGGGTAAAGGCAAGGGAGCCCCCAGGAGCTGGCAGAACCCTGGGGGGCCATCAGCCAGTGAGTTGTGGACTGGCAGGTTCCTCCTATTGGTCTTGTTCTTCCAGAAGAAAATTGACTTTTCTTAAGACCATGGAGTTGGGGGAGGGGAGATTTGCTTTTCATTGTATTAACACTCAAGTGATGAAGATGAAAACTCAGAACCAAATCCAGAAGCATTTGGGTCTTCACCACTAGGAAGGGATCACAATAGTGTCCTCTCCTGCTAGACCAGGTGGGCCTGCAGCAGATGGTGGGTCTGGTACGTCTGGATCACCTCCTAGTAGTAAAGAGGCCCAAGCCTGAGCCTGGAGTTCCAGACTCTGTTGTAGAGCACCATATGGCTCACATAGACAGGTGCAGGTGGAGGACATAGCAGCAGCTATTTTGGTCCAGCTTTCTTCTACAGACACACAATAGCCTTGGCTGAATCCCATGGCTACCAGTAATGGCCATACTGTGCAAATGGTAGAGAGCAGGAGAGCGAGTAATACATATGTAACTCTTAGCACCAGCTCCCATGCCTATGGACCACCCCTCACATGCCTGCTAGTGGGAGGGGCAGCTGGCTAGCACCCCTGAGTGACTGAGGAGGCCAACTCCCAGGCTACATGGGATCCATAGCCTTAAAAGGCAAAGGGCTGAGCTGTCACAAATTCAGCCAAGGGGGCCAATCTGGTCACCAGGAGTGGACTCTGCTGGCAGGGGTGGAAGCAGAATCTGAGGTGCTGGAGATGGAGCAGGGAGTTGATGATATAAGAATTCAGGGCATATCAGGAGCCCTGGAGTTCTGGGGACCTGAAGCAAAGCCTTTAAACAGAGCTCTCTCCTGTGCTAAGGGTGAGTGTGCTCAAGACAAATGCCTGGGGGACATGCTCAGGCAGACACTGAAGCCCTGATTTGGGCAGAAAATGTAGATAGAACCAGCTTACTAAGATGTTGGCTATCTTTCTATTCCAGGGACTCCTACCCAGGCCTGCTGTCCACTTGTCATTTTGAGTGGCCAAAGAATAGGTTCTATGCCAGAGTTGTTTCCAGGAACCTCATTCTGGTATCAGGAGGTAGCCCACCCTAGGGTGGTCACTGACATGACTGAAGATAAACAGGAATTTTCCCCACAGTTTGGAAATCGTTTACAAATGCACCAGAGGAGGTGGCAGGTGCTGATGTGGGCTAGCCCGTGGCCACTACCCAAATATTGCTGTGTGGTGCCCCTAGAAACAAGGTCTTCTAGTTTTGAAAGGCCAACAGAAGCCTCCTGGCCAGGCTCGTACTACCTCTAGAACTGCTATATTTATAAGCTGCCCATGGCTGACACTTCAGGCCCTTGCCCAAGTCCAGAGATAAGGCCCTATGCTAACAGGCCTGCTGTCCTGAACTTTCAAGCACAGTCACACTGCCAGTTACCATGGAGGCACCACTGGAGGCCAGGTCATAGCCCTGCAGAGTACAGGAATCAGCCGTGGGAACCACACAGGCATGTACATGTCCTTCCCAGGAGGATGCAGCTGCTGGGAGGGGCTACCTGTAGGAAAGCAGTGAGGGGGGCACCTACCAGGAGGCCTGGCGCATCCCATAAGCCACAGGGGCATGCTGGTGGCAGTGGGTGGAGTGAGACAGGGAACACAAGGCACACTATGACAATGTGACAGAGGATGGGTCCCTGAGACGCTGGGTCGCTCCCACCCATCAGCAAACAAGGACACAACAATGGCTAGGAAAATAGAGTACAAAAATCTCATACAGGAAATAGAGGCGGCACACACTCATGTCCCTTGGCGAGTCTTCAGAGCTTTTTTCTCTTTTTAAAAATGTTTCTTTTTGTGTTTTGGGTAAAGCCTCTGCCAGCTGAGGCTGCCCTGGGCAGGGCTCATGAGGCTCCTTCTGGGAGCTCCCTGTCACACTTTTTTTTTTCTTTTTTTTCTTTTCTTAAGAAAGGAAGTTGAGAAAGCTTGGAGGACCCAGTGGTTTCAGCTGGTCATCCAGCTTATTCCAGTCCCCTGCCAAGAAGAAAAGCCCTGTCTATTTCTTGTGCAGAGGACGCAGAGCCATCTGGCCCAGGTGAAGAGGGGCCTGAGTGAGAGTCAGGCACAGGTTAGGGGCCACCATTTCCAAGTGACCTCAGACCAACTATCCCAAGACATACATTCTCAGACGTCTATGTGTATTTGTGCTTGTGGGTGTGACCCTAGGCATGTGTGTACACATCTGATGGTCCTAAAAGAGCAGAAGCCACCCAACTTGGTTTGAGGTGGTCCAGACAGACCCCAGGAGCATCCCCATGGTTCCTGACACCATGGAAAAGGAGGCCACCCACCAGATGCTCATCCAAGTCCTGCCCTTCACAGATACCTCTGTCCCCACCTCAGAAGATCATGTGGACCAACGAGTAGATGGATAGAAGGACAGCAGCACCTTTCTGCCTCCCTTCCTTCCTTTCTTTCTTCCTTCTTCAGTCCACTCCTCTCTCCTGGGATCTGATGTTGGGGTTCAAGCTCCCCATTGTGGTCATTAAGGCCCCTACACAGATCCTTCTGAGATTTGTAGAAATGATATTTAATACTTCTGGAATGATTAGGAATCTGAGAACAGATTGTAGGTGGCTACGCTGGGCTCCATGATACGAGAGCCTGACCCTGCTTCCCTGCTTGGGGTCTTGCCCTGCGGAGAAGGGGCAGGCAACCTGAGCCCTGACCGAAGAGTGGGCAGGCAGAGGCAGGCAGACCAGGCAGCAGCTGTAGCTTCAAGAATGGCACAGCAGTAGGCCCATGACGAGGCTGGCTTGAGTCAAGGGAGGACTGGAAGGCTGAGACGCTTGGCTAGGTGAGCAGGCAGGTGGGCCAAGAAGCAAAGGACATGGAGCCTACGAAAGGCCAGGGCAGCCAGGCCGCCTGCAAGGGTGCCCAAAGCTGCTGTCGCTGCAGCCACTGCTCTGTAGGCTGTAGTGGTCATCGGCATCACTGCTGCTGCCAACACTGTCCAGCTCCCCAGGGCCAAACTCCATGCCCTCTATATCCACCTCTGAGAGAACAGAGAGAGGATGGGTCAGGGAAGCCAGCCTGAGGCTCTCGAGTTAGAGCCCACAGTTCCCTTCAATGGAAGTGGAGCCTGGGTTGGGAGGAGATAAAGGAGGTCCTTTGGGCCCTGAGATTGAAGGTGCTGGGATGCTTCCAGACAAAGTCTTGGGTTATGAACCCAGACACTGCAGCATGCTGCCCTGTGGTGAGTCATCCACTCATAGCCTTCACATAGCCCTGTGCCTTCACAATCATGGCCTCTGTGCCTCACTGTCTTCATCTCATCCCTTCTTCGTGCAAGGCTGTGGGATGATTGTAGTCCTGCCAGCAGTTAGCTCAGGTGGCATGGGCACCTTGTCACCACTAGCACCATCCCACCTTAGGCACTTCCTTGTTACCCTGGAATGTTGCAGATACCTACACCCAGAGGCCAGGATTGGGCTGCCTAGCTCCTACCTTGCTTGCCTGGGCACTCACCTTGCTCTGAGTCATCTGTGGACACAGCAGAACCAGTGCTGTCAGTGTGCACATGCTCTACACTCTGCACTGATAGCTGCTTCAAACGTCTCTTTAGGAAGCGATGTTCCCGCTGAAGCTGCTCCTTGATGCTCAGTGCCCTGCGGTCCTGCTCCTCCAGTTTCTGGGGATAGAGGGTGGTCTGTGAGCCCATAGACAAGAAGGAACAGGCTCCCTTGGGCATAAGCACAGAAGCTTCACAGGCAGGATGCTTACCTATAACATGGGCTGCTATCAGAGCCACAGGGTGCCCTGCCAAAGGCTTAACATACCCCTCCTCACCGCAGCAAGGTGACCAGTTACTCAGCTTGCTCTTTCACACTCAGCCTGATGCCTTGCCGTCAAATGCCCAGTGCTGCTAGCCAGCCCCAGGAAGTGGAAACACATGGGCTTTCAAGCCCTGAAACAGTATCATCCAAACTTTGGCAGGTGCCTCTCTCCAACCCTACTCATAAGAGCTCCACCTGCCCTCAGACTGGGCTTTCCCCAGTCTACCTGCTGCATCTGAGAATGGAACAGCGGCAGGAAAATTGTAAGGAAAATGCTGGCAAGGAGACCTGGTGTATCCTGTAAGGCAGACCTTCCCACCTTCCTAAGCCCTCCTGTGCGGGCCCACCTGAGACACTGTTGTTCTATTAAAACCCCAAGGCCTTGGGTATAACTCTTTCAAAGCTACTACCACCCAACCTGCAAGTTCACACCTCGGAGGCGGAGGAGCCCCTCTAAGGGAAAGAGACCCTGGTTGACCCAATAAGCAGATCTCAGTCTGAAGGCCTTGAGGGATTACTTGGGTAATATTTCCCTCAGCATAATGCCACACCAACTCCCAAGAAAAGCCTCTACTCCCCCAACCCCCCGTTCTCTTTAACTGTTGCCTACTCCCAGTCAGACTGTCTACGAAGACATGCAGTGACCCCTTGGCTCCTCCCTCAACTCCACCTCTTCTAGCAGCTGGCCTTCCATAGCCCAGTGTTGTATAGAACTATCTCTAACCTGTCTAGCCTGTCCAGCCAATTACACCATCTCCCTGCCAAACACCCCTCAACAAAACCCAACACAAGTCACATAACCTCCACATCACCAATCAGCTCCCACTGGGTCCCCCCACAAGCTCCTGACATGTACCTGCTAGGTGGCTCCACCACCCACCTTCAGGTCCTCTGAACCAATGTTGCCCAAGGGTGGGGATGGCTGGGGGACATCAGGGTGACTGATGAGACACAGCATGCTTACCTTGATGTGCATCTTAGCACGCTTCAGGAGGCTCAGAGTAGTATGGCGTGTGCTGTCAGGGCCCAGGGGTACCAGCTGCTTGAGCTGCTCCAAGTAGAACCTGAGTTTAGCTCATCTGACAGAGCCAGAGACAGACTATCAAGCTAGGCATCAAATCTCACAGAACGATGGCTCCTGTGGCTGGTACAAGGTGGAAAGTGGCAAGCCGGGCCCTCCACAGGCCTCTGCATTGCTGTAGGCCTGCCTTTTGGCTTGGGAATTGCCCAGACTCTGCCTCATGGCTGGAGTATCTGGATCCCTCTCCAGGAATTCCCTCTTGGCTTAGGTAATACTTGCCCTCTGGAGCAGCCTGCCACAGATACCTTTGTGGATATGGTGTCCACATGATTCCACAGGACCCAAGAGCCCAGGAAACAAATATCTGTATCACCTATTCTGTCCTATACAGTGTGCTCTATTCATTCTTGTCACAAAACCATGAGGTGATAAGGATAAGGGGGTGCTGAGGACCAGGTCTCTCTGCTAAGTCTGTGGTCTCACTGGAAATTGTATCCATTTGTGTGAATCTATTTTTTCACAAAACTGGAGCCACATTCATAGTATGCATCATATGCTGCAGTGCTTCCCTGCCTGGGCTAAAGGGGTAACTAAGTTCACCTCCAGAGGCTATCTTTGACACTACCATGATAACAGGCTATGTGCTGCTATGTCTGCACATTCCACCTGACCAGTATCTGCAAGAAACCAGTGTTCTGCACAAGTAATGTCTGATCATGGAGCTAGCCAGGCCCTATTGAAAGCCAAGGTGGGTTTAGTATGTCAAGTCAGTATGGCTTGCTTTGGACAGATTCTTAGAAGTGTAACTGTCAGGTGAGGGACAGATTTTTTTTTTTTTGAGGATTTAGCCTGCTGCCCAACTGGCCTCTCATGGCCTGTACCCACACATACTCCTTCTTTAACAGTGTTTTATTGTTTTTTAATTTGCCTGTTTGTTTTGTAAGGACAGAGAAAAAGGAGGTATGGAGTTGGGTGGGTAGGGAGCTGGGTAAGATCTTGGAGGAGATGGGAAGGGAAACCAAGAGTGGAATATATTGTATGAAAAAAAATCAATTTTTAATTTAAAAAAAAAGTGGCACCACGCTGACAACTTCTATCTGTTCCCAAGTCACAGAGCCCAAACATACCACAGATTCCCTCAGACCTAAAGAGACTCTGGAAAGACAGCAGGCAGGAACAGCCAATTCTTGGACAGAGTAGGGGGCCCTTGGGAACAGGAAGAAACTGTAGAGAGATGTTAACAGTCACATACACAGAGGGTGGGGTGCCACCCCTGGCCATTATGCTTTTCAAACTGCACCTGTTGCTGACAAAGCACTTTCTCACCTAGAATCCTGACCCAGCACCCTGAGGCCTAGAGGTCCTTTTAGTGAACTGGAGTTAGACCTTTGGAAGAACTTCTTAGACACAGGACCGAGGCTGGGCTTAGCCAGGAGGCAGGGTATGAGTGAGAGTTGTGTAAGCCCTAGCTAGATTCTGTCACAAGGCTAGAGGATCTTCAATCTCACCATACATAGACAGGCTCCTGGCTCCATGCTACTGCACGCATGGTTACCCTTCCAGAGAGTCCACATCTCAGCTTCATTACTTCCAGCACAGTGAGCATCCAACCCTAGGAACTGAGGGGACTAGAGAATAGAGCTGGGCTAGGGAACAGAGGTGGAATCCCGGAGACAGATTCCATTGTTTTAAGGCCATCTCTGGGATATGGAAGGTGTAGGCCCAGGCCATGAACCCTTCTCACCAGGTGTACTTATTATATAGTAATTCCAATTCCTACAACCACTTAATCATGTCAGCACCAATGGCTTCTTGGAAATTGACAGAAAATACAAACAGACAAGAAACAAAGTATTCCTAAGTTCCCTGTTTTAGAGATGACCACGCTGTTGTTTCAGTGTATCTACCTTTCTGGTCCATGAGTGTTCAGTGGAAACATTAGGATACAGAACCACATATGTGACAAGTGACCCATTTTTGTTTAAAAAATAAAAAGAGCAGATGCACACAAGAGACTCAACAGAACACAATGAAGCACAGGAAGCATGCATCTCCAGGGATGCGGCTGGCAACATTTATTTCTTTAGCTTTGTGCTCTTCTGTATTTTCCAGGTTTTTCTATGCTTTTAAAAACCCCACATTTACTTTTACAATCAGAGAAAGACATGTTTGTACAAGAAAGAAACACAGCTGAAAGACAAATAACCATAGGAACGCACTTGCAATACATATAAAAGACAAAACGTTAGTATTAGTGATATTTTGAGCTCATACACATCAAAAAAAAAGAACACTGCCTCTGTGTAACAATGAGCAGAGTTGCAGAAGACAAAGGGCAGATCTAACATGAAAACAGACCCCATCCCACAAGTAACCAGGCAATAAAAACGCAAACAAATGAGCAGATGCTTTCCTTTGTACCAAATGGAATGTAAAGAGGTGGCTGGAACTCGTTTAGTGGTACATAGGGACCTGTCACAGTTCCTGTGGGAGAAGCACCACCTCTTTGGCTCAACAGTACTTCTAGTCTACTTCTAGAATCTGAGTTCTACAGAACCAGCCCTGGGTATCTGAAGACTCACCTCAACAATGCTCAGGTCAGAGGGAACCAGGGATCCGGTGGCTGTGGGACTCTATAGGCTCTGAGGCCAAGGAGGCTATGGGTACATGGACACAGGTCTGGAGTACTTACATGGAATTGGGTGAAGATTCCAGGTAGGGAGAGTGGATAACAAAGGCCCCTTTTCATCTCAGGGGCCTCCAGGTAACCAAGGATAAGGTCTCTGGGTGGGGTGCAGGAAGCACATGAGTAATACTTTAGAAAAACGTTTTCTTCAAGAGACAAGGAAAAGTCACTTGACCATATACAAGCAATGTAAAACTAATATGTCAACCCAAGCCCAGAAAAGTGTACACCCTGGGCTGAGCCTGTGGTTAGTGAGGGGATGCCGGGAAGGTCTTCCCCAACCCCAATTATGAGCATCATAGTTGTTGCTCCTCGATCCGACCCGCAGAAAGGAGCGACACCATGCGGAGTTCTTCTCAAAGCAGTTTATTCAGGAACCTTAATGTCCAAAAAGCCCCCAGCCTCTCTCCCTCCACCCTTAAATCCCCGTGCCTGCACCACTCAGATACCGCCATGTAGGCACTTTGAATAGGTCCAGTGTGTTGCTCGTCAGATGGTCTGATAATGCGTAGCAGCGAGTCTGCGCAGTATAGCCTGCGGACGTGACTCTTCAGGGGTGTGTAAGGAAGTCAGGTGCTAGTCATAAGACTTGGCAACCGTCCCAGGCGCCATTTGGGAATGGCCACCACACCCGCTTCCCTCAATAGTCATAGCGTCTAGGATGCTCTGGGATCTCAGGGATCTCACTGTATCCTCCCTAAAGTCACTATAGTACACCAGACTCAACACACTCATGGTTGGCCCTATGCATCCCAAACTTGTCAAACCCTGTGCTTCTACAGGAGGCAGAACTTCCCCTGAAATTCCTGCATTTCTATCAGCAACAGCCCCATTTCTCCTCACAGCTCAGCCTTTTGACATTGCCACACCTAGTGTCTCACTAAAAACCCCTACTCCTCAAAGGAAGGCCTAAGAGCTGGGGGCAGAAGCTTGGCTCCATGCCAGGGTCCCCTAGCACATGTGGGCCCAAGTCCTGGCCTGATGGCAGAGATAGGTTCCAGGCCAGGTTACTGGCAAATTCCACCCCAGTCAGTGGGATGGGGAAAGGGAATCCCCAGTCTTTTCTATTTATTACCATCTTCTAACTGTTGCTAACAAACATGTCTTTTGTGTGGTTCCACAAGGCTGCATCAGGCACTTGTGGGCAGCCATACACGAGCATACCAAGGGTACTATGGCAGGCTTGAAAAACCATCTCTGTGCCTGGATTAGGGTTAGGGGCCTCGTTGAGGGCTTAGATCTGACCTCTGACATTTCATGTTCCGAGACATTCCAGGAGTGCTAAGGGCCAGGAAGAAAACTTACAGCTCTCATCAGTACTAAGGACCAAAGATTAGGGCTGAGTCTAGGAGGGTTGTCAGGCCCTGAGGTCAGCAGCAAGTGCCACCTTGGCAAATCTACCAAGAATACTGACCTACAGGGGTAATGGATAGGGTGGGTGGGTACTGTTCAAAGCTCCAAAAGGGGAAGTCCTACAGGCCCACCTGAGTCTCTCTGACAAACACAGTGAAGGCAGCATCCAGAGTAATGCCTCTTATGGCCTTCTGGGCATCCAGCTAGGTGTTTCCTTCCTTCCTTCCTTCCTTCCTTCCTTCCTTCCTTCCTTCCTTCTTTCCTTCCTTCCTTCTTTCCTCGTGACAACACACAGCCCTTCCTTCAGCCAGCATCCAGGAACACCTGGCATCGATCTATAGCCAGATGTGACTGATGTCCTTAACAGGGCCCAAGCCCCAGGCTTATGGACTGCTCAAAGCTGTCTACATCTATGTCCTGATCAGCTAGGTAGAAAGACCCTGCCCTGGGTTAGGCCTGATGAGAGCTGGGTGTCAGAGAGCCCCAGGATGCCCAGCAAATCTTATCCTGTCTTAAATTAAGAGTCTCCATGAGACCCAGTCTAACTATAGGCTTGTAGAGGATGGCAGAGACCAAGACTAAGGTCAACAGATATCTGCATAGGTCAGAGGTCAACCCTTATCCTCCCTAGAGGTTGCTTACTACCCTTACTATGCATTCTTGCCTCAATGGCACTCCTCATCTGTCTTCACTATCAGGTGTCCTCCCAAACACTGCTTCCAGGAAGTCCTCACACAGGTCAGGCCATTGTGCCTGAGTCTGGACAAGGAGGGTTCATCTCTTCTGACCTAGGAGCAACCCCAAGCCTGCCTCACTCTGGCTTCCATCCCTGTGGCTTGGCCCCTTGGGAACCCCCCAAACACACAAGCCACTGCAGGAAATGCATCTCCTCAGGAAACATGGTGTTCTGTCCCTGCCCAGCTACCCACCCCAACTAGAGTCCTGAATCCCGGGAGAGCGGAAGTTGGCGCTGCACTGGGTGCAGACATGGGGGAGAGGGGAGAGGAAAAGGAAAGAACTGGCTGGGCTCCAGACCTTCCCAGTGTACCCAGAAGGGATCATCTAGGATGCAGTTATGTACCCCATCCCCACCCCAAACACCAAGAAGGCAAGACAGAACTGGTCCATTTTATTGATAAAAGCAGAGGTCAGGACAGAGCCTACTATCTCTCAGGAGCCTGGAATCTACTGCTGATGGGGCTGCCTGGCCTGAAATACCTTTACTTCCACTTAGGCTGCTGCTGGAAGCCACAAGTATCTCCTTCACCTCCCAACTCCCAGGGTTTAGCCACACCTTGTCACCACAGGCAGAGGAAGATGAAAATGACAAAATGAAGTAGCCTCATGGGCTGCCAGCCATACCAGGGGCTGACTAGAGCCAGGTACAGGGATAAAGCTTGGGCCTGCTGTCCTCCTGTGATGCTCCAGTCATGTAAAATATCACAGCTCCTTAGAAAACAGACCAAAAGGCACAGAGGTAAGGGAGAAAAAGGATGAATCCCTACCAAGGCCACAGTACTGAGAACTGAAGCAAAGTTTCCATACCCAATCACACCCATGTCCTCTTCCAGGGAGCCAATTCAGACTGCTACCAGCACAAGGAGCTTCAAGTTCTTGGTAACTATCCAGTTCTGACCCCAAGGTAAACACCAAAGAATATGGCCTGAGCCCAGTCCTTGCCTGTCAATCCCAAAATGCCTGAGAACAAACCCTAGTCCCCTCTAGAACTGGCCTTTCCAGAGCTTACAGCATAGCCTGGTGACCCAGACAGGTCAGGCCAGCAAAAGTACCCCTTCAGCATGGGAATTGGGGAGGCAGTTATACCCAGTAGCTCATATGGGAATGGGGGTACCATTTACCTGTGCTTTTCTAGTTCATTGTGTGAAGACCTGTTTAGAGAGATAGAAAGACAGGGCTCACGCCGAGGCCCAACAACAGGAGCACAAATAACAGTGGCTCTTTGTAGAGAGCTAGGAGCCCTCGCACAGTGGCAAGGAGGATCTAGGTCCAGGATATTTCTGGATGCTGAGAGCTAGGGCAGCCATACAGCTGCCTATCAAAGGCTTGGGTAACTTCACACAGAATTGTGAGGATTGGGGGTAAGGGGCAAGGCACAGAGATACAAGTAGATCTAAGGGTCCCAAGGCCACACGGACCACCCAGTGAGGGCTATGGTGGCTCTAGCTGGTGGGGATGCCCAGGTGCCCAGCCTCCTTCCTTCTCTGCTCCCCTTTCCCTGAGGCCAGCTGTGTCCCTATAAGTAATACAAACCACACACAAAGAGCCAATGGCAGGTTGGAGCATGCAACACAAAGGCCAGGCCCTCAGGAGACAAGATGTTTCTGTCCTCCCACAGCCACTCTGCCATGCAGAAAGGAATACCCAGGACAAAGCTTTTAAAGCAAGTCAACTCACAGGGGCATTTGTAAGAAAGGCATGTTTTCTGGATCTGTAGGTACATAGCAGGGCATAGAAGATGACCAATCCCCCTTCTCTCAGGAGGTGAATTATGTAGAACATGTAACCCTGAGACTAACTGTGGCCCCAGGGGCTGCTTGAACTCCACTGGCCAAGCTCACTCACCCAGATCAGACTACTGAACACCACAGGTGTCACTCAGGTTGGAAACCTGAGCGAGATTGACTCCATCTAAGGAAATGCCACAGATCAATAAGGGCTTCTAGGTCCCCAGCTGCTGCACATCTGATCAGAAAGCTCAGGACACACTCAGACCAAGGCCCTCCCTGTGCTCTGCCACTGCCCACCTGTCCCTTCCTCTGCTACTCTAGAGTTTGGCTCTGGGGTCATGTACCAAAAAGTGTTCACACTCTACCTGCCCCATCATCTACTGAAGCCAAGAAGCTCACCCATCTTCCCTCAGGCCCTGCTGATTCCTGGGCTCTCCTGTGTAGTTCCCAGGATCTTCCAAGACCTGCTAGTCTCTTGGGCTGGGCCAGAGCCTCAGAATCCCTCCACGGGCCAACCAGAGCCAAGAAGGCAGTGCAAAAACTCTTCGATGGCCTTTGGAGAACTGTCTTTCTTTCTTTTTTTTTCTCATATTAAATATTCAGCAAAATAAGCTAGATTTTACTCTTTTCTAGACTCAGTTTGAGTAATTTGGGCAGTCCAAATTATATTGAATATGAAGTGGTTAGACATCTTAGGGAGGAGGGATGCTGTTAGGAAGGCAGTCCAGCAGCTAGAAGATTTCAAATAATAAGATCCTCGACAAGAAAAAGTGTCGTCTTTCTCTGCATAATGTTCCACATGTGAGCAGCTGGGGGTGGGACGCTAGTGCAGAAGCCTACAGGACTGAAGCCTTTTCTCAGTGGCAGCTTTGCCACCTTACACTTCTATTCCCACTCCTGACCTATCTTCTGAACTTTCTTTTTTTTTTTTTGTAAATAATTTATTTTTTCTCAAATTGTAATTCATTCACACAGGGGTTATAAACACAGAAAGGCAGGATGTGGGGAAGGGAATGACACTGGAGTGTGGGTGGAGAACTGTCTTTCAGTTCTCCAAATGGCAGCCTGACTAAGTCTGGAGGTTCTGCTAGTTTGTGTAGAAGGCTAGGGTCAGCAGGAGCCTTCAGTATTGAGGCGCCCCCTCACCTCCTGCACCAGAGGATAATACTTGTCTTGCCATCTCCCAATCATGGATTAGAGGCCCACTCTTTAGCAGCATGGGGGTTGGCCTTTCTTGGAACTCTTCCTGAGTTCAGAGATCCTGTGGGGGAGCTAAAAAGCACCTGTGCCTGAGGAGAGGCCATGGTTGTGTGAGATGCTGCTCTGCTTACATGCTCAAATAACTTGACTCCAAAGGCTGGCTTAGGCACCCTCCCGTGGAGTCACTGCCATTAGAGACCTATCCATCTCTCACCCTAGCCTGCTGTATACCAAGGCCTATTCTTCAATATGCCAGGGCACAGAACCACTGGAGGAGCAGTCAAGTGCTCTTAACTGCTGAGCCATCTCTCCAGCCCCCAGCCTTCCACTTTTTTTTTTTAACACACTAAGTTATGTGTTCACACATTTGTGTGCAGAAGTCAGAGGTCAACCTCTGGTACCGGTTCTCACCTTCCACCTCACTTAGAGGCAGGACCTGTCTTTGCTATTTGCCATGATGCTGAGTACTTCCAGCTAGCTGGCTTATGTGCTTCTGGAGGATTCTCCAGTCTCCACCTCCCACCTCTTCTCCTAAGCATACTGAGGTTATGGACACATGCAACTGTGTCCAACTTTTATGTGGGTTCTGGATATCAGAACTCAAGCTGTCCATCTTGCACAGAGAGCATTTCTGCTATGGAACACTTCTCCTTGCCCTCAAGTGTTTTTTTTAAAGGAGTACATGGGGGGAAGTTGTCTTAGAGGTTAACACACATGGCCACAGTAAGTAGGAGTTTTACTTTCTATATGATTCTCATTTTTAGACTTTGCAAAGATCTTTCACTTCCTGGAAGGCCTTATGCTACTTGGTACAGCAGAAACATTCTTAACAAAATTTCCCACCATGCAGTGGGTATCCAAGGGAGTCCTGGAGCACACAGACTAACGGTTGGCACTGGAGTGAGTTACAGGGCAGCCTACCGTACTTACCAGCAAGAGTTTCACAGCCAGAGCTATACAGCAAGACTCAATCTCAAGAAAACAACATCAACAACAACAACAACAAAAACAAGTCTAGCAAGATGGCTTAGCAGGTAAAAGTGCTTGACACAAGCCTAACAATCCTGTGAACCCACAGTGGAAATAAAAACCAAATTATGGAAAGTTGTCCTCTAATTGACACATACACCTGCACTCACAGATAACCAACATACATACTTACACACATACACACACACACACACACACACTCACACACGGGGGAGGGTAAGGAGGGGAGAAGGGGGAGGGACACAGAAGCCTATTGAAGAGAATATATATTTCCAAATTAATTATGTATTTTATATCATCTTGAACAAACAAAACAGAACCAAAGGTAATTCCATACAGAGGACTATGCTGGGAATATTTACACTCCTCTATGGTATAGAAGGTCAGCTACCATAATCACAGCCACCTGTACAGAACTTTAGATTCATGAATACAAATGTTTCCCTTTACAGGTCTTTTGTTCTATAAGCTTGTGAATCTGTGAGAAGCAACAGACTTTATGAGAACTTTCCATAGGAAATGTTCATGAGTGGAGGTACTGTCCTGGGTACCAGCATCTCATCAGCACTCAACTCACTAAATCTCATCATCATGAGGCCAGAACCAGTTAGTGGCTTCCAACTGTGGCACAACTAAAGGTTAGCACTTATTGTCTCTCTGATCAGGACATTATTCCTCTTTCTTTTTCCGTGTAGGAATCCCTTGCTTTGTGTAAGATTAAGGATGATAGTCTAGTTTCTTATCTAAAATATCACCAAAGGTTGGTTGGCTTGGTTTTGTGCACATCTTCTGCAGGTAGCCATAACTTCTGTGAGTCCATTAGAGCAACGGGCCTGTCATGTTTAGAAGATACCATTTTACAGTGTGTGTGTAGGTGAAAATTTTGGTGGCTATGAACATATTTCATTGTAGGAAATTCTCAAAGAATATAAAGAATTATAATAAATCTTAGAGCAATCAATTGCTAGCTCATCTTAAACAAGAGTCACTGATGCTCTAACATTCTTAGTAGGTACTTTCATTTTTATATACAGACACACTCCTTGACAACCAATTCCTAAATCATTTCCTTCAGAGAAAAACAGCAACAGTGGGATATATGCTGCATATTTACATATATTTCCAAGATTCTACTTTTAATATTATAAATGCTTTTGAATTCTATTCTCTTTTTTCACTAACTCCTTTTCTTCCGAATGTTGTGCTATAGATCCTAATCAGACCTCAAACTTAAGATCTTCCTATCGTAGTCACCAAAGTGCTTACTTAGATGACACACTCATGCCACTATGTCTGACTTGTAAAACCGCACATTTCTTCCAAACATTCTTCATTGAATTTTATGGCTATTATCATAAATCCTAAAATACTTTTGCTCATGAAAGTGTATCTATATTTCTGGAACATTCTTGCAGAAATTTATCACAACACATGAAAATCCTATCTCTACTATCAGTTCTTATCACTGTAAAGAGAAGTGTGAATCAAAATGCAGAAGGCAGTTTCCTGACATGCCCAAAGAATGAAATAGAGTGGACCCTTGTAGGCTTATATTTAAAAAAAAACTTACTTTAAAAAGTGTATTTAAATGCTTTAACCTCCGTTCTAGCCCACCACCCACCAGAGGTAATGGAAAGAAAAGGGGTAAAAGAAAGTGCTAAACACATGGAGAGCCGGGTAGCCTTGTTGGCTTCCTTCTGACCATAACCTTTATTGAACCTGTTAATATTGCACTTTCATATACAGTGCATCCATCTCCACCAGATAATGGAGTATATCACAATGCCAGTGAAGTTTAGACTTAAGGGCCCCTTGTTTGCACAGGCCCCCAAACTGGGCATGCATTAGCACTAGCAACTTTGAGTAAGATGGGTAAAGCACTTGCTGATCTGAGCACAATAGCCAAACTCACATAAACATGGAGGAAGAGAGAACTACATCGTGTTGTCCACACATGCACCATGGCACCCACATGTCACACACACTGATAATTTAAAACCATGCACTTATAGTTACTACTAAGAGGTTTGCAGATATTTTTACCTGTTAGCCTTTAGTCATGAGAAAGTGTATCATGAGAAAGATCCCTGAGTGTGAACACTGTTCTGGGACAGGAGGCTGGGCTGAGTTAGTCTAGCTTCAGAAGGAGGTTCTTAACTGCTTTGGGGAAGGCTGAGAGATCAGAGTAGGCATTCATTACCTCAGGGCAGAACCCTTATCTTATCCAGAAAAGTTGAGCATAGAAACCCCGGCAACAATCCTCCTCCTCCTCCTCCTCCTCCTCCTCCTCCTCCTCCTCCTCCTCCTTCTCCTCCTTCTTGTTTTGTTTTGTTTTGTTTTTCGAGACAGGGTTTCTCTGTGTAGCCCTGGCTGTCCTGGAACTCACTTTGTAGACCAGGCTGGCCTCAAACTCAGACATCCGCCTGTCTCTGACTCCCAAGTGCTGGGATCAAAGGCGTGAGCCACCACTGCCCGGCAGCAACAATCTTTCCTAGGGTGCCCTCATCCTAGTATAGAAAATCCCACCCTAATATTTTCAGCCTCAAATTGGATGAGGGCCGCAGTGAAAGCATACAAAGCAAAAGAGTTCACAGAAATATCCCTAGGAAATATCAGGATGTGCTCAGATGCAAAGGAAGGAAAGGCATTTTTCCTCAGACGATATGTGCTTGCAGCAGGCAGGTTCTTTCCCTCACAGTTAGTGAGCATTGTGTGGTAATTAAAAATGCTTTAAATATCAGCAGTTTCCAAATGAGACTTTAGCTACCCATTTCTGTGTGTATTATAGTGCTGGGACTCATCTCAAATGTCTTGTGGATATTAGGCAGCATTCTTCCACCTAGCATAGACATTTGATATATTTATTGTTAGGTTGATATTAGGATTATAAAAGACTAAGTATGGATGTAAATGCAAGCCTTGCCCCAGGCTGTGAGTAATAGCTTTCAGATATCTCATATCATCAGCACTTAATGTTTCCTTATTCACCTTCTCACATAAGCAGCATCATAAAAAAAGATATGAAATGCTTGATTCAGGATAGTGAAAAAGATATGAAAGTTACAAGGCTTAATTTGATACCATATTTATCCAGTGAACAATCATAAAATCTTCTGAAAAAAACAATGACCAAGCTAGTGAGAGAATGTGGGATTGGTGTTTGGGAATCTGAGCTGTGGGTGAAGAACATGATATCTAAAATGGGAATCTGGGTGTCTCTCTCCAGTTCCAATACATCATCTAGTCACTGTATGACCCTTGTCACTGTGTGACCCTTGTCAGGATATTTAAAGTCTGTCAGCTCTAAGGTGAATAGTACAGAACATATCTAAATTTCTATGACAAGTAAATGAAGACAAGTTCTAAACAGCTGTTCTAAAGAGCTGTTAAAGAATCACTACCATATTATAAACACATTTCCTTCCTAATTACCTTACTCTCTTGAGGAAAAAGATATTGGAAATATCCATTTTCCAGGAAATAAACAGCTTCCTGCCTCTCTGAAAATGCTAGTGTGACATTCTTTAGGCAGCAGAACTTGTCAGGGAATGTGTTAACCATGACTCTCCAGCATCCATCAAAAGTTTGCTTTTTGCCACTATTTATTGTACTTTAACATATCAAAGGTCTTGGGCCCTTTCTACTTCTTCTCTCCCTCAGAGACTCTCTAGCCTCAGTAGTAATCAAACCTATCAAATGAGTGAGTAATGAACCAAAATGTCACATCTCTGGCTGGAGTCTATGCACAAAGCAATGTCGCCTCCTTATCCTCTGCCAAAACCTCGCTCCACTGCAGGCAGTCCCCAGAGCAGCACCGTGACACCACTGGCCTGAAGTCCTTTGCCTCTGGACATCTCTTCATGTTAGCAACTGTTTATTAGAAGTGTTCTCCAGGCTCTCTGCTCCTCCCTGTTCCAGAGATCACCGTATCTTCTTGTGCAGTGCCAGCCTCATCCCGTAGACAAAATGATGAAGGTCGGTGTGAACGGATTTGGCCATATTGGGCACCTGGTTACCAGGGCTTTCTTCTGCTCTCCATCTGGTGGCAAAGTGGAGATTGTTGCCATCAATGACCCCTTCATTGACCTCAACTACATGGTCTACATGTTCCAGTATGATTCCACACATGGCAAGTTCAACGGCACAGTCAAGGCTGAGAATGGGAAGCTTGTCATCAATGGGAAGGCCATCACCATCTTCCAGGAGCGAGATCCCGCTAACATCAAATGGACCGATGCTGGTGCTGAGTATGTCGTGGAGTCCACTGGTGTCTTCACCACCATGGAGAAGGCCGGGGCCCACTTGAAGGGTGGGGCCAAAAGGGTCATCATCTCTGCCTCTTCAGCTGATGCCCCCATGTTTGTGATGGGTGTGAACGACGAGAAATACGATAACTCTTTCAAGATTGTCAGCAATGTGTCCTGCACCACCAACTGCTTAGCCCCCCTGGCCAAGGTCATCCATGACAACTTTGGCATCGTGGAAGGGCTCATGACCACAGTTCATGCCATCACTTCCACTCAGAAGACTGTGGATGGCCCCTCTGGAAAGCTGTGGTGTGATGGCTGTGGGGCTGCCCAGAACATCATCCCTGCATCCACTGGTGCTGCCAAGGCTGTGGGCAAGGTCATCCCAGAGCTGAACAGGAAGGTCACTGGCATGGCCTTCTGTGTTCCTACCCCCAATGTATCCATTGTGGATCTGACATGTCGCCTGGAGAAACCTGCCAAGTATGATGACATCAAGAAGGTGGTGAAGCAGGCATCTGAGGGCCCACTGAAGGGCATCTGGGCTACACTGAGGACCAGGTTGTCTCCTGTGACTTTAACAGCAACTCCCACTCCTCCACCTTTGATGCTGGGGCTGGCATTGCTCTCAATGACAACTTTGTAAAGCTCATTTCCTGGTATGACAATGAATACGGCTACAACAACAGGGTCATGGACCTCATGGCCTACATGGCTTCCAAGGAGTAAGAAACCCTGGACCACCTGCCCCAGAAAGGACACTGAGAGCAAGAGAGAGACCCTCGGTTGCTGAGGAGTCCCTGTCTCCAACACTGAGCATCTCCCTCACAATTTCCTTCCCGGACCCCATAACAACAGGAGGGGCCTAGGGAGCCCTCTTTACTCTCTGAAATATCATCAATAAACATTCACTGCACCCCCCCCCCCAAAAGTGTTCTCCAATGATTGTTGACTTTTCTTTTATTATCACCCTGAAGCCAAGAATTTATCCACTTAGAAACAAGAGAACTTTTCCTGGGCTTTTATACAGATCATATTCAGTTTGTAGCTTTTCTTGGAGAATTTTATGATCTGGTGGTGACTATATCCTAGAAGAAACTGATACATTATATTTGAGTAGTATTTCAAACTTTTCAATATCTTTTACATAAGTTGTATTTGAACCTATAAATTAGACTAGACAGGAACTCTCATACCTCAACATAATATCATTGAGATTTAAATGGCTTACTGGAGGCTACATGGCATATAAGATCTGACTTGGAAATCCTATGATGGATTAAGATTAAGGTGAAATGTTGAGTCCTCTCTGAAGTTTTATCTGACAAACTCTGCCTTTTCTCTAACACTTGACCCCTGCTCCATTATCCACTGATGTTCTCTGCTGCGCTTCTTTGCTAAGCCCTTTACCAAAGTAATTCCTTCTTCCCTCACATTCTCAGCAGGAATTTATGTCACAGGTTTACTAATAAAGGCTCCTACTCTTCTACTGAAGCTAGAATTGGAATGTGTCCATGATTCCATTTCAGAAAAATGTCTCCAAGGCTACTTTGTTTTCAAAAGTAAATGTTATTGTTTATATTTAAAGTGTACAACATGGGTGTTATAAAGAGGCATTAAGATAGTAACATAGATGTGATGGTTAGTTTTATTGTCAATTTGAAACGTTCTAGAATCAAGAGTCACAGTGAGAGACTGTCTAGGTCAAGCTTGCTTATGGACACAGCTGTAAGAGATTTTCTTGACTACATTAATTGAGGTGGGAGGACCTGTTATTATTAAGTCACCATTTCTTATACAAGAGATCCTGCACTGCATAAGAGAGAAAGTGAGCTGAGCACAAACTTATATGCATTCACTCTTTCTGTTCTTGACTGTGACTAGCTACTTGCAGCTCCCACTGCCTTGACCCCCATGCAGTGTTAGGATGGACTGTAATGTGGAACTGTGAGCTAAAATCAACACCTTCTCAACTATGTTGCTTTTGTTGGGGAGTTTATCAGGGAAAATGGAAACTAAGACAACACTGAATTAAATTATCATATAGCTTTCTTCACTTACTCATTTTGGGGACAGCAGGGACAAGACTGGCTAAATATAGCAAAAATCTCAAATAAAATATATTATTGTCATGTCTTTATGTTGCACATTAGCTCTCTAAACTTCACACTAAATATCATTTTGTGTCTGTGTGTGTGTGTGTGTGTGTGTGTATACATGTACATAGGTGATTGTATAGGCCAGAAGAAAACCCTGGGTATAATTCTCTAGGAGCCATCTACCCATTTTATACATGTAATAGGATCTCCCATTGGCCTGAATCTTATCAAATAACCTAGGCTGGCTTCACATGAGCCCTAGGAATCTGTTTGTCTCTACATACCACCACAATCACATATTTGCATTTTTTATGGCATTGTTGTTGTTGCTGTAGATTCTGGGGATAAAACTCAGGTCTCTGTACTTGCAAAGCAAGAACTCTACTGACTGATTCCAAGACCTAGAATACATCTTTAGAATTCTTTTTTCCAAAGTCTTTCTTTTTTTTTTTCTTTTTTTTATTGGATGTTTTATTTACATTTCCTATGTTGTCCCCTTACCCCCTCCCCCCCCCCCCCCCCCACCCCCCCCACCCCCCCCCCCCCCCCTTCTTCTCTGTGGGGTGAAACCTCTCTCTACCCCCCCACTCCCACCTCCCCACCCTCAAAATTCCCACCCCCTGGGGCATCCAGCCTTCATGAGGTCAAGGTTCTTTTCTTCCACCTATGCCCAGCAGGGCACTCCACTCTTACATATTCAGCTGAAGCCCTGGATTCCCCCCTAAGTGCTCCCAGGCTGGTGGTTTAGACCCTGGGAGCTGTGGTTGGTTGGTATTGTTGCTCTCCTCATGGTGCCACAAATCCTTTCAGCTCCTTCAGTCTTCACTCTAACTCTTCTATTGAGAACCCCATGATCAGTTCAATGGCTAGTTGTGAGCATCTGCCTCTGAGTATGTCAGACTCTTGAAGACCTCTGAGGAGATATCCATATCAGGCTCTTATCAGCATGCACTTCCTGACTTCCACATCAGCATCTACCTTTGGTGATTGCACATGGGATAGATACTCAGGTGGAGTGGTCTTGAGACGGCCCCTCCTTCAGTTTCTGTCCCTCACTTTGTCTCCATATTTGCTCCCTTGAGTATTTTGTTGCTCCTTCAAAGAAGGACCGAATCACCCCCACTTGGTCTTCCTTCTTTATGAGCTTCATGTGGCCTGTGAGTTGCATCTTGGGCATTTCAAGGTTCTGGGCTAATATCCAATAATCAGTGAGTGAATACCATGTGTGTTCTTTTGTGATTGGCTTACCTCACTCAGGATGATAATTTCTAGTTCCATCCATTTACCTAGGAACCTCTCGAATTCATTGTTTTTAATAGCTGAGTAATACTCCATTGTGTAAATATACCACATTTTTTGAATCCATTCCTCAGTTGAAGGACATCTGGGTTCTTTCCAGCTCCTGGCTATTATAAATAAGGCTGCTATGAACATAGTTGAGCATATGTCCTTATTATATGTTCGAGCATCTTCTGGGTATATGCCTAGGAGTGGTATAGCTGGATCCTCGGGTAATGCTATGTCCAATTTTCTGAGGAACCGCCAGACTGATTTCCAAAGTGGTTGCATCGTCTTGCAGTCCCACCAACAATGGAGGAGTGTTCCTCTTTCTCCACACCCTCGCCAGCATCTACTATCACCTGAGTTTTTAATCTTAGCCATTCTGACTGGTGTGAGATGGAATCTCAGGGTTGTTTTGATTTGCATTTCCCTGACGACTAAGGATGCTGAACATTTCCTTAGGTGCTTCTCGGCCATTCGAGTTTCTTCCGTTGAAAATTCTTTGTTAAGCTCTATACCCCATTTTTTAATACAGGAGAGTACAAGTAAACAGATAGAAGCCCTTAAAGAGGAATCACAGAAATCCCTTAAAGAAATGCAAGAAAACACAAAGAAGGAATTAAACAAAGACATTCAGGATCTGAAAATGGAAATAGAAACAATAAAGAAAGTTCAAAGGGAGACAACCATGGAGATAGAAAACCTAAGAAAGAGATCAGGAGTCATAGATGCAAGCATCACCAACCGAATACAAGAGATGGAAGAGAGAATCTCAAATGCAGAAGATACGGTGGAAAATATTGACACAGTTGTCAAAGAAAATGCAAAATGCAAAAAACTCCTAACTCAAAACATCCAGGAAATCCAGGACACAATGAGAAGACCAAACCTAAGGATAATAGGTATAGATTAGAATGAAGATTCCCAACTTAAAGGGCCAGTAAATATCTTCAACAAAATTATTGAGGAAAACTTCCCTAACCCAAAGAACAAGATGCCCATAAACATACAAGAAGCCTACAGAACACCAAACAGACTAGACCAGAAAAGAAATACCTCCCGTCACATAATAATCAAAACATCAGATGCACAAAACAAAGAAAAAATACTAAAAGCAGTAAGGGAAAAAGGTCAAGTAACATATAAAGGCAGACCTATAAGAATTACACCAGACTTCTCACCAGAGACTATAAAAGCCAGAAGAGCCTGGACTGACATCATACAGACCTTAAGAGAACACAATTGCCAGCCCAGATTACTATACCCAGCAAAACTCTCAATCACTATAGATGGTGAAACCAAGATATTCCATGACAAAACCAAATTTGCACAATATCTTCCCACAAACCCAGCACTTCAAAGGATAATTGATGGAAAATGCCAACACAAGGAGGGAAACTACAACCTAGAAAAAGCAAGGAAGTAATCTTCCAACAACCCCAAAAGAAGATAACTATACAAACATAACTTTACCTCTAATAACAAAAATAACAGGAAGCCACAATCATTTTTCCTTAATATCTCTTAACATCAATGGTCTCAATTCCCCAATAAAAAGACGCAGACTATCAGACTGGATACACAAACAGGACCCAGAATTTTGCTACATACAGGAAATGCACCTCAGTGACAAAGACAGACACTACCTCAGAATAAAAGGGTGGAAAACAATTTTCCAAGCCAATGGTCCCAAGAAACAAGCTGGAGTAGCCATTCTAATATCAAATAAAATCGACTTTCATCCAAAAGTAATCAAAAAAGATAAGGAAGGACACTTCATACTCATCAAAGGAAAAATCTACCAAGGTGAACTCTCAATTCTGAACATCTATGCTCCAAATGCAAGGGCACCTACATACATAAAAGAAACTTTACTAAAGCTCAAAACACACATTACACCTCACACAATAATAGTGGGGGATTTTAACACCCCACTCTCAGCAATGGACAGATCATGGAAACAGAAACTAAACCGAGACACTTTGACATTAACAGAAGTTATGAACCAAATGGACTTAACAGACATCTATAGAACATTTCATCCTAAAACAAAAGAATATACCTTTTTCTCAGCACCTCATGGTACCTTCTCCAAAATAGACCATATAATTGGTCACAAAACAGGCCTCTACAGATACAAAAAGATTGAAATAATCCCTTGCATCTTATCAGATCACCAC
>NW_021621502.1:30369-58279 GCF_004785775.1 Grammomys surdaster
CTCTCTCTCTCTGACACACACACACACACACACACACACACACACATACACACACATACACACGCACTTCATTCAGCTGTTCTAGATGCAGCATTGGTATTTTCACAAGTTCCTGAAAAAAAGTTCAGCACCAACCCCACACCAAGCCAATATCTCCCCAACCCACAGTCTTTATTTCAACAGCTTCATGTCACACTTGAGTGCCTCTGTTTTCTCTCTCCTTGAGTCTGGAGCTTTCTGTGACCTGGAGAAATCCTTTCCTTGATGTATCACACAGACAAACAGCTTCCCTTTGTCAAGTAAAATATAGCTCTTGACCATAGACTTCTGGTCTTTCTTGATCAGACTCACTAGCCATTTCCCACTCTTGCCCCCTTTCACCAGTGTTCTCTAGTGTTCAACCACAGCTAGTTCTCTAGTGTTCACTTCCTAGCCGCAAAGATTTGCAATCTTTTTAGGTATCTACATGACTCTTCCCTTATTTCTTTCAGGTATCAATTTTGTGTCTGTCACCTTTTAAGATCCTTATGATAGTTTAATAAAAATGACCCTCATTTGATGGGGTAAGGGGACAGCATATGAAATGTAAATAAAACATCCAATAAAAAAATAGCTAAGTAGTACTTCATTGTATAAATGCACCACATTTTCTGTATCCATTCTGGGTTGTTTTTAGCTTTTGGCTACTATAAATAAGGCTGCTATGAACATAGTCGAACATATGACCTTGTTCTATGTTGGAGCATGTTTTTGGAGGGAAGGTGGGAGTGGGTAGGTGGGTGGGGGAGCACACTCATAGAGGCAGGGAGAGAAAGGATGAGATAGGGGTTTTCCAAAGGGTAGACCTGGAAAGGGAAACACATTTGAAATGTAAATAAAGAAAATATCCAATAAGAAAGAATTTCTGAAACAAAAAAAATAAAAATTTTTCGCTGACAAAAAATAAAAAAGGCTGTCAACCAAAAAAGAGCAGGATCAGATGGTTTTAGTGCAGAATTTTATAAGACCTTCAAAGGAGACGTAATACCAATACTTAGCAAACTATTCCACGAAATGTAAACAAAAGGAACACTACACAATTCATTCTATGAAACCACAGTTACCCTTATACCTAAACCACATAAAGACCTTATAAAGAAAGAGAACTTCAGACCAATTTCACTTATAAGTATCAATGCAAAAATACTCAATAAAATTCTTGCAAACCAAATCCAAGAACACAGCAAAACAATCAATCACCATGATCAAGTAGGCTTCATCCCAGGGATGCAGGGATGGTTCAATATACACAAATCACGGGAAGTGATCCACTATGTAAACAAACTAAAAGAAAAAAATACCCACATGATGATCTCATTAGATGCTGAAAAAGCATTTGACAAAATTCAACATCCCTTCATGGTAAAAGTCCTGGAAAGATCAGGGATCCAGGGTCCATACCTAAACATAGTAAAAACAATATACAGCAAACCAGTAGCCAACATCAAACTAAATGGAGAGAAACTTGAAGCAATATCACTAAAATCAGTGATTAGACAAGGCTGCCCTCTCTCTCCCTACCTATTCAATATAGTACTTGAAGTCCTAGACTCAGCAATTAGACAACAAAAGGAGGTCAAAGGGATACAAATTGGAAAGGAAGAAATCAAAATATCACTATTTGCAGATGATAAGATAGTATACTTAAGTAACCCTAAAACTTCCACCAGAGAACTCCTAAACCTGATAAACAACTTCAGCAAAGTGGCTGGATATTAAATTACCTCAAACAAGTCAGTGACTTTTTCTACTCAAAGAATAAAGAGGCTGAGAAAGAAATTAGAGAAACAACACCCTTCACAAAAGCCACAAATAATATAAAATATCTTGATATAACTCTTACCAAGCAGGTGGAATGTCTGTATGGCAAGAACTTCTTCAAGTCTCTGAAGAAAGAAATTGAAGATCTCAGCAAGTGAAATCATCTCCCACACTTACAGACTGGCAGGATTAATACTGTAAAAATAGTCATCTTGCCAAAAACAATCTACAGATTCAATGAAATCCCTACCAAAATTCCAATTAATTCTTCAAAGAGTTAGAAAAAGCAATTTGCAATTTCATTTGAAATAACAACAACAACAACAACAAAAACAGGATAGCAAAAACTTTTCTCAACAATAAAAGAACTTCTGGGGGAATCGCCATGCTTGATCTCAAGTTGTAGTACAGAGTAATAATGATAAAAGCTGCATGATATTCATACAGAGGAAGACAAGTAGATCAGAGAAACAGAATTGAAGACTCAGAAATGATCCTACACACCTATGGTCACTTGATCTTTGACAAAGGAGCTAAAACCATCCAGTGGAAAAAAATAATATTTTCAACATATGGTGCTGGTTCAACTGGAGGTCAGCATGTAGAAGAATGCAAATCAATCCATTTTTATCTCCTTGTACAAAGCTCAAGTCCAAGTGGATCAAGGATCACCCCATAAAACCAGATACACTGTATATAATAAAAGAAATTGGGAAAGAGCCTCAAACACATTGGAACAGGGAAAATTTTCCTGAAGAGAATACCAATGGCCCAGGCTCTAAGATCAACAATTGATAAATGGAGTCTCATAAAATTGAAAGGCTTTTGTAAGGCAAAGGACATTGTCATCAGGACAAAATGGTAATCTACTGTTAAAAGTCCTTACCAATCCTATATCCGATAGAGGGCTAATATCCAATATATACAAAGAACTCAAGAAGTTAGACTCCAGAGAACCAAAAAATAACCCTATTTAAAAATGGGGTACAGAGCTCAGCAAAGATTTCTCAACTGAAGAATACTGCATGGTTGAGAAGCACCTGAAGAAATGTTCAACAACCTTAGTCATCAAGAAAATGAAATTCAGAAGGACTCTAAGATTCCACCTCACACCAGAATGGCTAAGATAAAAAACTCAGGTGACAGAAGATGCTGGTGAGGATGTGGAATAAAAGAACACTCTTTTATTCTTGGTGGGTTTGCAGGCTGGTACAACCACTCTAAAAATCAGTTTGGTAGTTCCTCAGAAAATTGGACTACCTGAGGACCCAGCTATACCACTCCTGGGCATTCCCCTACACTGGGGCATTGAATACCCTCAGGACCAAAGGCCACTCTTCTCACTGATGTCTACCAAGGCCGTCCCCTGCTACATATGTGGCCAGAGCAATCGGTCCCTCCGTGTATACTCTTTGATTAGTGATCTAGTCCCCTGGAGCTCCAGGGGGTCTCTCCAGTTGGAAGACTTTTAATGAATGCTTTTATTTCTTTATGGGCCATGGACTGTTTAGATGGTTTATCTGACCCTTATTTAAATTTAGTACCTGATATGTGTCTATTCATTTTTCATTAATTGATTAATTAAGTAAATAATGTATTTATTTATTCATTTTACATCACATTTGCTGCCCCCTCTTGGAGTTATTCTCTCATATATTCTACCCTTCATTCCTCACTATTCTATGAAAGGGTGGAATACCATCTAGGTATTGCACTGCCCTGGCACATCAAATCTCTGCAGGACTAGGCACATCCTCCCCCACTGAGGATAGACAAGACAGTACAGCCAGTGGTTGGTGCATGGGATACAGCATTAAAAAGGTTGAGAATCACTGCTTAAAGTTATTTAACCCACATATAGGTATAGAAACCAACATCCAAATATAGCTGCATCACACCTATTCCATCTACAGCTCAGGAAACATCACTGAGGATGTGGTGGAAAAAATACCATGTCATCTGCTGTGAAACACTCTCCCCTAGAAAATGATAGCATAAACAAGACCAAAAACTAATATTAGTGGACTTATGGGCATAGAAGGGGAAAAATTTATGAAGTTCCATGTTTACCCCCCACATCAAACGAAGAACTACCAACAACTAGGGACAACTGGGAGAGGAAAACCAACCTCTTTTAGAGATCAGAGTGTCATTTATTGGTTGTAGAATGCAGTGTGTTCAGCCTTGAATCCAAACACACACCAACAAATTCTTTTCATTCTAGAGCAGTGGTTCTTCACCTTCCTAATGCTGTGATTATTTAATACAATTCCTCATGTTGTGATGATTCTCACCAATAAGTTTTCTGTTCCTACTTTAGAACTGTAATTTTGCCACTGAAGAACCTGCCCAACTTGGGATCCATCCCATGAACAGCCACCAAACCCTGACACTATTACTGATGCCATGCTGTGCTTACAGACAGGAACCTATCATGGCTGTCTTCTGAGAGGCTCTACTAGCAGATAACTGAGACAGAGGAAGCTACTTATAGCCAACCATTGGACTGAGGACTTCAACAACTATGAAAGAATTAGGGAAAGGATTGGAGGAGATGAAGGAGATGGCAACCCCATAGGAGTAACAACAGTATCAACTAACCCAGACCCCTCAGAGCTACCAAAGACTTATCCACCAACCAAAGAGCATCCACGAACTGGTCTATGTCCCCCAGAATGTATGTAGCAGAGAACTGCCTTCTGTGGCCTCAGTGAGAGAAGATGTGTCGAGTCCTATAGAGCCTTGATTTCCCAGGGAAAAGGGATGCTGGGGAGGGTGAGGTGAGTGATGTGGGTGAGAGTGAGGATAAATGGGGGAAATACCCTCTCAGAGGCAAAAGAGATGTGAGTATGGATTGAAGAACTCTGGGACTGGGGAGGAGAAAGCAGGCAACATTTGGAATGTAAATAAATAAAATGATTTAATTTAAAAAAATTTACCTGGGTTCCTATCCCACATGTTGACAATTGGTGTTTTAAAGCCTCTTGCAAAAATTTTGAATCCGATTTGAAATTGTAGAAGTGAATTAAGAATGCAGAGGTATGATATTAAGAAGAAAGAATAGAAACAAAAAAGGGCAGAAGATAGAATTTGGAGGGGGAGCTTTGGTTTTTTTATTTTCTAATACCAGTGCCCTTGACTGAGAGAACAAGGGATGGTATTGGTTCCAGAAGATTCTAGAAACCACCAAGCTCTCTAGCCTAATGCTCACTATAGGAAAATGAAACTTTCAACGGTGAAAGAATCTTTGATTTTACATGTAAGATGTTATTCAGACCCAGAATTGTTCCTGTCTAAAATAACTTCAGGGACAAAAATGAATAAAACACAGAAGAGACTACAGGAAAGGTGGTCCAGTGACCTGTCAAACTTGGGATCCATCTCAAGGGGAGACTCCAAGGCTTGGCATTATTACTGATGCTACTGTGTGCTTACAGCGAGGAGCTTAGCATGGCTGTCCCCTGAGAGGGTCAACAAGCAACTGACTGAGACAGATGCTGATACTTACACTCAACCATTGGACTGAAGTCGTGGACCCCTGTAATTGAATTAGGGAATGGCTGGAAGAAGCTGAGGAGGAGGGTGGCCTGATAGGAAGACCAGCAGTCTCAACTAACTTGGACACATGAGATCTCTCAGCCACTGAGCTAGCAACCAGACAGCAAACACAACCTGGTCCAAGACCCCTGGCATGTATACAGCAGAGGACTGCCTACTCTGGTCTCAGTGAGAGATGATGGACCTGACTCTTGAGGGACTTGACCCCAGGGAGTGGAAATGCCTGGTGGCAGGGGATGGAGGGACATCGTCTTGGATACAGGGGAGAAAGAATGGGATGAGGAACTGTGGGAGGGCAGACTAGAAGATGGGGCAAAGACTTGACTGTAAAAAATAGAAGAAATAATAATAATAGTAATAATAATATGTTTTCTCATCACTCATTTTGGTCGTCAATTCACTGTGTAGCAGAAGATGCCTTTGATGAACTTTTAGGCCTCTCCTCTGCCTCCTTCTTGCAGGGATTACAGGCATTTGACAACAGCTCCCCCTAGCTTCCCAAAGAACCTTTATGTGATTGTGGATGCTCTTGTTTTTCTTGTTATGTGGTTTAAATGTAGGATTGCTTGTTCACAAGTACATCTGAGATGTGTAGAGTTGCATGTCATAATACCAATCACTCGGGATGCTTAGGCAGGAAAATTGCATGTTCAAGACTAGTATGAGTTCTTGAATTTGTGTATAAAATAGGATAGAAGACCTTCTCTTAGGAGAACAAAAGCAAAACAGAACTTTCTTAAAATATTTTTGTTGTTTGTTTGTTTGTTTGTTTTATTTTCCCCATTTACTTTAAATCATGTATGTGTGTGGGAGAGACTCATATGTCCATGAGTGTATGAGGACAGAAGAGAGCACTGAAAACCAAAGAGGTGGATTGATAGGCAGTTGTGAGCCTGAGAAGCAAAATCCCTTAATTACCAAACTATGTTTCCAGACCCAAACAGAGAATATTTGAAAATATTCACATTCATTTTAAAGGAACAGATGCTAAAAATACCAGATGAGATCTAGGACCACAGAGTCTGACTATGCTTTTGTGACAAAACCTCATAATCCATTCTTGCCTCTCCCTAATTGTTTTGTGCTTAAGACACTGTCCTTGATTTGCATCAAATTTGACAACAAGTTACAATTTGATTTCTGTTGCTGTGCTAAAATAATGACCAAAGCAACATGAAGAATTATAGGGTTCATTTGGCTTCCTGTTTATAGTCTTGCATAGGGGAAACCTAGGGAGGAACTGAAGCAGACCATGGTGGAATACAAATTACTGGCTTGCTTAGCCTGCTTTTCTCTACTGCACAGTCCAGTATACCTAAGGATAGTACTGCCCACATTGGGTTGGGTGCTGCCACACTGATCATTAATAAAGAAATGCCCTAAAGTTATGTTCATATTCTCTCCTCTCAAATGACTCTAATTTGTATCAAGGTGAAAAAAAAAACCTAATGCACTATACTTTGCATATGCCTTATCAAATTAATCTGTGAGGTACCTGATATGAAATTCAAAAAGAAAAAAAAATAGAAAGGTAAAAATTAAATTAGATTAAATGAAAAAAAAACATTATTGAAAAAGACATCTGGGAAAGAAGTGTGTGGATAGAACTCAACAAATGGTCAAAGGATTTTAAAATACTTGTTCCTCTCATAAATGCTCATCAGAAGTTGACCTTGGCTGAGGATTTGCTCAGTAACCAAGTAGATAGGATAACCTGTTTTGTGAACTGTCAATTTCTTTCCCCGGTCATTCCTATCATTGTCCAGTGAGGCCATAAAAGTCTGATCATGATGGAAATGATGGAGGTTATGCAAGGTTCCCCTGGCTACAGTTGCTGCTGAGTGCTATGTCTACCAACAGAAGAGACCAACATTGAGCCACAGACATGACATCATTCTTTAGGGTTACCTGCCAAAAATGTGGTTGAAGGGTGACTACATTGGACTCTTTCCTCTCTAAAAAGGACAATGCTTTGTTCTTAGCTGAATTGATACTCTTCTGCCTCTGGAGTTATCTTTCCTGTATGCATGCTTTTCCCAAAACCTCAATCTTACTGAATGTCTTACATAGAATTTCGGAATGTTTTATTCTCCAAAAACGTATTTGACACAATATTGTACCAGACTAGCAAACTTACTTCATGTCCAGGGAAGTGTGACCATGAGCCCAAAATGGAGGTTACACATCTTATATCTGAAGTACAGGAGATCCTTTAGGATATCTCCTGATGCTACCAAGTCTTTGATTAAATTAAATTGGAAAATAAAACAGCCTATTCCAATCAGGATGACAAAGGATACAGATACATCAGAAATACAGGTAGGCATCACTATCTGTGGAGAGAGTCACAACTTGCTGAGGTGCTGGTAGAGGAGGGTGGAGAAAATATAAAATGTGTAGAAGAGAAATTACTTATAAATGTCAGCTAAGGCCACATGACCAATTGTAGAAAAGAGAATTCACTCATGTGTGTTTCTCTTTTATTTAATTTAAAATGCAGAATTAAATGCAGAATTAGAACATTTTATTTAATTTATGTAGACATTTGTGTTTTCTTGTTGGGTTCAGTAGTGTCCTGTGTCTGCCCCACCATGGGTGTAGGGCTGCATGGGGAGGCAGGACTCGGGAGATTTGACTTTGCTCACTCCATTGGCTCTGGGTATGGAGATGAGAGTTCTTGGCTTGTCATGGGCAGCTGGTTTGGGTTTTTGGTCTCAGTGGCTGGGAGTGGCAAGAGGTCTTCTGCAGGAGATTATACGGTGGCTCTGTAGGCGAAGGCTTTCTCCAATGCTCCCCATGGCAGATGCTGATGAAAAGAGACAGTCCATGGTTTTAAAGCATTTATTTAAGTCATTGCAGAGAGTGGTGATGAGTAAAAACTGTACCTCCTTTTCTCAGGGCTGGCCTGAGGTTAAATACCTTTTGCAGGGAGGAGAATCTGGGAAGGAAAGCTTAATTGGCTACACCCTTCTGGCCTTTAGGTACCTTATTTAAATAGAGATCAGTCTTGAGGCTATGTGACTTGTGGTCCTATCCTCTACCTGTGTGTGTGTGTGGGGGGGGTGTAGGACCATTGCCCTTACATGATCGAAGGACTCAATCTATAGAGGCCTCATGTCAGAATCCTGGATTCTGGGGGCATGACAAAACGCCTGCCGTCCCTCAGGATCACCTGGGTCACCAGGGTTTCCAGCCTGTGCTCGACCAGAAACTGGCTACCTTCCAAGGTACTACATGACTAATTGTAGAAAAGAGTATTCACTCATGTGTGGTTTTGTTTTATTTTATTTAGAATGTATTTATGTAGATATTTGTGTTTTCTTTCCTCAGTTTCTTTGTCAAGTGATGGAACATCAATGTAGAGTAACATCGAGATAACAAAAGAATATTTCTTGACAGATATGGCCACATAATTCTAAATTTATAATGTGTTTGCAGTTGTCCATTTCTTCTTGTCAATATTGGGACACTGATCGTGGGCAAGTCTTATGAATGCTCAGAAATCTCTGTGCGTTCATATGATTATCAGTCCTTTTTTTCTTAATGATACTGTTTTACTGAAGTCACCCAATACCTCTGTCCCTTATACTTATTGATCTGCGTTTCCACATAGATCCCTGGGCCCTGAGTGGTGGTGGTGTTCTATATTAACTGGTGGTAAGGAGATAATCCTGAAGACAAACTTTACTTATGTCATCAAATATGGAGAAGTTGAGCTGGTCCATAACTAGAAGCTTTACCTCTGGTGATTGGAATTCAAATTGCTAGAAAGTACACCACATGCTACCAGAGAAAAAGGTAAAGGGAATAAAGACCAAGTGGGTCCCACTACATAAAGATTCCTCCTCTTCAAAATGTACATTTAAAAGCAAGCAATGTACCCTCTTACAAAATGGTCCCTCATCTGAGGCTCAGGGAAAAGTGAAGGTGGTAGGAAAGTTCATGAGAATCAAAGGATAAGGAAGCTAGCTGTGAACATATATCTTCTAGGATTGGCAGAAGGTGCATCATGAAGTCTTACCAATATGATCTCCAAAACATAATGAGAAAAAGGGTCACAGTGTGCATGACAGCTTGGAAGGAAGAAAGCTGTCAATGTATAGTCTACACAGCCATTTACAGGAAACTACAAACCTAGAAATGGAAGAGGTTGTCATCCTCAGGGACAACCAGAGAACAAATATTGGTGATATACTACCAATAATGAGCCATCAGAACATAAATATATGCAATTTTATACTGTCTCTATAATTTATACTTCAAAAAGATATGAATATGCAAATACATACACACACTCAGTAAGAATTGATGAAATAAGAGGGCATGTACATTTTAGGAGTGCAGGGAGGGGCACAGAGTGTTTTGAAAATAGGAAATATAAACAAAAAGCAGTTAAATTACAATGTCAAAAATAAACTGCCAAATAATGTTTTAAAAGTAGAGCAGCAAACAGAACTTTGAGGGAAAGCTGACACTGACCTGCAACACCTGATGTAAAGAAATGTGCATGTGCTTGTATGTGCATGTTTGTGTGTGTAATATGAAACCCAAATAATCTTTATCATATTTTGATAAAATTAATGATGAGACCCTTCATCTAGAGTGATTTATATATTTATATACTTCACTGATCTTACTGTGGTAAAGATCTTGTGTGGGATACTTCCATTAGTGGTTTTCCTCACTTAATGAGACACAATCATTTCATAATGAAAGTGTGTGTTTTTACATAAAGTTAGAATCTTATATTGCAGACACAATCTGAATGCCCTTGTCCTTTTCATACTATGTTCTCTTCTTATGTTATCTGATATTCTTAACATCTTCCTAGTACATTGTGAAGATGTTCCAAAATCCAGTGCTTTTGTGATGACCATCAAATATAAGCATTACTGTCACTGTGCTTCACACTCTGCTAACATTCACTCTTGTTTCTCTTTTCAAATCAGTGCCTTTTATTGCATCAGGAGTCTATGATATTCCAAATCTCAATAGAGGCAATTTACCATTTAGGTGATGTTTTAGTTTCTATCGCTGTAACAAACACTATGATCAAAAGAAACATGTGAGAAAGGCGTTTACTTACTTATATACATTTGTCACAGTATATTGAATGAAGCCAAGGCATGAAATTGGATGTAGGCACTCCATGAAAACAAATGGAATAATGATGATTATTGGCTTCATGTCCATGTTGTCTGCAGTTCTCTTTCTTATAAGTTCCAGAACAACTTGCCTAGAGTTGGCACTGTCCACAGTCGGTAGGCTCACCTAATATCAATCATTAATTAAATATATGGCTTACACACAAAACTACAGGTCAAAATGATGGTAGCCATTTCAAAATTGAGACTCCTGGTTCTCAATATCTTTGGGTTTGTGTACTTATGAATGAAACCATTTCCCACTAAACTTTAGTAATTGGTATGACAATGGACAGTGTTGTCCTGTTTGTAAGTTCAAATTTGTATATTACTTAAAATTTTTATATGATTAAGTACTACTTTTGTTAAGATGAAGGAAAAGATATGTTGAATATCATCTAAAATTTCATACTATTAAAATTTCAATAATGCAATTTATCTTTGTACTTCTGTATAAAATTTGAATCTGGTCTAAATAAAATAACATGACACTTTGGGATAAAGATACACCCTAGCAACCCTGCACTAGAAGCCAAGATGGAAAAAACCTCCACAATCACCATGACCTTCCCCCTAGTGCTGTGGTAGACAGGGAGGAAGGTGATCCAGACACTGCAGAACACCAGCATGCTGAAAGTTAGGAATTTGGCTTCATTGAATCTGTCAGGAAGGTTTCTAGCCAAGAAAGCCACACCAAAGCTCCCCAGAGCCAAGGAGCCCAAGTATCCCAGGACAAAATGGAAAGCAATGACTGAGCCTTTGTTGCAAATAATGACAGTCTTCCCATGTTCAGATTGTATATCTCTGTCAAGGAAGGGAGGAGATGTTACCAACCAGATTCCACAGAGAATAAGTTGGATTAGGGTACAAATGGGAATGACCAAGTTAGGTGCCCCTGATGCCAGCATCCCTCTCATTCTTCTTCCTGGAATAGTGAGCTTGAAAGCCATGACCACAGTTATAGTTTTGGCCAACACTGTAGAAACAGCCACAGTGAAAAATACTCCAAATGTTGTCTGCTGCAGGATGCAGGTAGCCTGGCTGGGATGTCCAATGAAGAACAATGAGCAGAGAAAACAGAAGATGAGAGAGATGAGCAGGATGTAGCTGAGAATGCGGTTATTGGCCTTCACAGTGGGAGTGTCATTGTGTTTTATAAAAGTGATTAGTACTAGAACTGTGAGGACAGAGAAGCACAGGGCCATGCAGCCTATAGCCATGCCCAATGGATCTTCATAAGCCAGAAATGACACAGCTCTTTGGAGGCAGTGGGTTTGCTGTAAGTTGGCATACTTATCATCTGGACACCTCACACACTGTTCCATATCTGCTGGTGAACAACAACAAACCCTTATATCATATCATATTTATGAACTTAATAATTGAGTGTTTGTATTATTCAGACAATACCCCCAAAATATTTTGGTGTTGAGCATTTATTCCATTCCTTATTGCTGCAGAAAGCACTGATGTAAGGCTGTTCTGTATTAACCTATGCTTTGTGATGTAACAAAACACCATTATGGAAAATGCAGGAGAAAAAAATATTTATTAAGCAGAAAGAAAACATGTTTTTCTAGTGTATTATGAATAATAACATGCATAATCTCAGATTATTTAATTTTTTAAAGCACAAATTCTCTACTCACAGACATGTGTAGTGTGCAGACGTAGTTCTCAATGCCAGTTGATGAAGTACAGTATTAACTATGTTGGGTTTGAGGGTTGTGCCCTTTGTCTGTATCTTCACATAGACACAACAACATGCAATACCTCATGCAAAATACTGTTTGCATAAAGAGTATTTCCATTATTGCAGCTGTATGCCTCACAGACTATCCATGTCCCCCTCTTTGTAGTAAGATACCTTTTGTTCCCAACTATGCATTCCAAGCTAGATGTCATGAAGTTTATGGGTACTCACATTCATCCTCTTTTCTTATGTAAGCTCTGATTGCTGGTATGCATTATCACATCGCTGGGTGCATTGTTGAAATCTTCACTCTTGCTCTTGTTCATTGACAAGAACTACTTAAACTTTTAAATCTTCCATGCTCTTACAATTTATTTCATTAAACAACAGCTCCTACCCTAAGCATCTGGTCTTTGTTAGGGACCAAGCTGAATGATAGGAGGGAAGGGATGTGGACTGGTCACGTGGTCCAGTTACTTTGTACAAAGAATCACGTAAGAGTAAACTTATGGATAGATTATGCCTAAGTTTTGTTTAAAAGAGTTACAGATGTATGTCCCCTAAATGTTTTCTACATAATATAAAATCAATAGACATCAGATTGTGAGAGAAATGAGTTGTTTGTAGAAGATAATGCAGGTTATTTACAGGATACAAAAGAAGTTGATACCACTCAAATGATTAAATTCAAAAACAAAGAGATTTTAGGTCTATATTTTCCATCTAGGCTATTTTACATTTTTAGTTTGGAATGAGAAGCTATTAGAATTCAGCAATTTTTTTCGGCATGCAAATATATACCTGTATCATTGGAAACCTCATTTTTTGGGCACTGGGCACAATCAAAGCAGCAGTCTGCTGTTTGTTCCTGATGAATTTTCCTGAATCCAGCAGTGCATGTCACACTACACATGGAGGTGGGAACCTGAGGTAATATATATATATATATATATATATATATATATATATATATGAACATACACCCATACATATGTGTCTGTGTATGTGTGTGTTTATTATACACAGTATGTATAATGACCCATATATTTATTTATGAGACATTAACAGATATGGCTATATTTATTCCTCTGCTAACCAGCATCACTGATCAATTTCAGGTACATTATTATTTTCTATTACCCTGAAATGCCCTGAAAGTCACACAATATTTATTACATCATTTAATATTATATATATAACATTTAGGTTGTAGCAATTTGAAATTTTTCTTTCTAAACTTATTAATCCAAAAGAAATGTTTATGTGGCTTCAGTTTCTCTTGCAAGATTTATAAATTAAAAAATGAGGACACTAAGTTGTGTGGAGAGAGAAGGTAGGATAAATCAAAAAAGAGTTGCCTGATAAATATCAACAAAGCATGCCATATAAAACTCTCATAAATCTAATGAAGTTTTTCTAAGTTGAAAAGAAAACCTTGAATCTGGAGAAATATTTATGTTAATGAATACATGCTGTACTTCTTTAGGTTATAAAGATGTTCACACAGAAACAAAAAATTTATGGTTTATATATAGCTGCAAAATTTTAATTATATAAATATACTACTTTAAATTTAATAAATGTATTTATGTAGTGTTGGGTGAATAGACATGCAGGTACAATTGAACATGGAATCCAGAGGCCTTTGATTCCTATGACCGAGATTTACATGAACTTGTGAGTTATTAAATTTTGATGCTGGTAACTGAGGTGGGGCCTTTGGCAAGAACAGCAATTGATATTAACTACAGAGCTATAACTCAATGCCTCATATTTTAAAATTTAGATATCCTGAAAAAATAAAAATTGTGGTATACCCACCGATGTTCCTCCTGTGGTCCACTCCAAGTCTTCAGATATATGAAGTTGTTGGCTCTGTGGAAAACAAGGATAATAGCTTCCTATTTTGACTTTTAATCCAAGGCCTTGTGGAAAATTCCAAATGTTGAAAATGTCATACTCTGCACACTGATTTTCCCTAAGATTCATGTTCACCAGTTCTCCAACAGGGTTAGTAAATACTCTAGTCTTCAGCACAGAAGCCACCTAAATGAGATGCATCTTTAGATGATTACATGTGCATATTGATTAAGGAAAAGGAAAATTGAGAATGTCCTCTAATTTTTAATATTTTTCAGAAAAGACAGCTATATTAAAGTAATCCCATGTATTTATATATAATATAACTCATGGGTAACTAAAAATTCATATACTTAATTTTAATATTCTAAGTCAAAAAGTGTTAAAATAAATGCTATCCAAATAACAAGTAACATGATATGAGTGTGTGTATGTGTGTGTGTACATGTTTGTCAAGAATAATTTTTAAAATTGAAGCCATGTATGTGCGAATGAGTGGGAAGTCTGAATATCTGGAAGTTGTGGAAACAAAGGATGGTAGTGTGTCATTCATGTACATACAGTTTTCATATACTCATTAGGTAGTTTTATAGTATAGAAATCTTTTTATTGCAAGAATAATCTCTAACAAATGTATGCAAGTTTCTCAGGGGCCATTTAAAGATCACATTGATATCTATAAGCATAATGAAATGTAAGAAACTTTACCTGCTGACAATCAGTGAACACTCCTTTGGGTTCTGCCATTTGCTGAGATTCTACTTTTTGAAGAATGAGTTCATGGTAGGTGTGGGCCACAGCATACACAGCATTATACAAGTTGTAACCATCTTCACTCAGGACCATGTCAAATTTGTGCTGTACTGTCGATTCCTCTGTGTTGTTGAGTATAAAATGATCCATTTTGCTATTGCTGTTCTTAGACATTGAACAATTAAAATAATTCCACAGCAGCATAGTCTGAGAAATGTCTACTGGGTACATGGAAGTGTTCACTGTTTGCATAAAATTCCTTAATTTAGCAATCTCACTGTGGTGGTGTTCAAAAGTGACAGTCCCATGAAAGAAGTCAAGGCTGAAATCTCTTTTATTTAAGATGACATCCCATTGTGAGGTTGTGATCCAGATTCTCTGTGCACCTAAATATACCCATCTTCTAAAGCTGACTTCTACAGTAGAGTTCATTTCACCATAAATGATAACAACCTTGGCTGATGATGCCATAATTTGTTTATCATATATCTTAGCCTTTGTCATGTATATCTGCATGTTTTCTGGGATCATATTCACAAAAGCTAAACAGATTCCATGTCTTTGCATTTTTTCTCTCATGTCTGAGAGAAACTGAATACCCTGGTCATCATTTGAGATGACCAGTCCTATCCAAGTCCATCTAAAATGAAGCATCAAGGAGATCATGCCATGGGACAAACATGTGTCCTTGGTGGCTATCTGATAGACATAGGGAAATTGGTCATGGTCACTCAGATTAGGATTAAATGGTCCAAAGAAAATCTAAAAGATGTAGAAGAGAGGATGAAACATCCACATGAGAAACATGATTTTAAGGAAGTTTGGCGTTATATACAAATAACATTACTCACCTTTCAGAACTTCCATTAAGGATAGTAAAATTATTCTATAAACAGCATGTATTATTCCTTTTGTATTCTAGACTATTCTTGACAAGTCTGCGCATTCCAGAAAAGAGTTTTGCCTATTTCCAGAGTGCATTTATGATCTGATTTTAAATCCTTTATAATATGTGTAAAACAGCACACACAGAAACACATGCTGACCAAGTTTTCTCCTATGAATGGAATGAACATTGTTAACTCATCCAGTGTCACACATTCTCACCTTTGGTTTCCTAGAATTAATTGCCAGTTTTAAGGATGTCATCCATGATGGTCCTGTAAGTTCTATATCACAATTTGTCCGTACTCGACAGTTATAATTAATAAAATGTAAAAAACTGCTTTGTGGTGAATATCTTTTATCCAGAAGTTCAAAAGTGTCTTCACACAGGCCAACAATGCGGGAAAATAGCAAAGACATGTTGGGTAAAAGATAAGGATTCTTGTTGATCTCATCAGTAGCAAAAAACATCACTAATATATCCTCATATCTTCTTGCTGGTATTCTACAAGAAGGCATAGGGGTGATTAAGGAGGATGTACAAAATATGAAATTTTCTGCTCAGTTGCAGTAATCTTTGTACTATGAGCAATGCTAAGTTTCTGTGTAAGTGCTACTTTTCCTTAAATACGCCTCAGAAATTAGAGATCTTTAGGGTTGAATATAATTCAAATATTCCCCCAACTATGTTACTCTAGTATGATAATTTTTATACTCATGAAAATCCATAAAGACCTTCTTTTATCTCTGAATGCCATTCCTGAACTAGTGTCAGGAGCTGAAAAGGAGAAGCTAAAAACTAGCAGGTGATCTTCCTGAGATGGGTCTGCCTTAGATTAAAAAAGCTCTATGGTAGATTTTCTCTTGTAGAGAAATCCTAGAGGAAATTTATTTTAGGAATGATTTCTGCTATTTATAAGCTTTCCTGTTGTTATTAAATATACATGACAACCACTAGTTATTAGCCCATCCTTTTGAGCAGATCTCTGCAGATGAAGATATACTGTCTTGTAGTGATGCTATATTGATAAATCAACTATTTCTCAATCCCTTCCTTTTTGTTTTGTTTTTTCGAGACAATTTCTCAATCCTTAATGGTGATCCTATAGGAATTTCTCAAAATATAGTAACCTTTAGCTCTTTTATAATACAATGCTACTAAATTCTTTCTGGTAGTCAAAACTGCAATGAGAACTCTGTCAGGCTTTAGTGTAATGAGTTCATTGCTTCTGAGATAGCAAGCAGGCACTACTACTCAGAGCGCATTCTGAGAGCTGCTAAAACCATTAACCTACGGTCTTAAAAAGGGAACTAATGATTTACTATAAGTGTTAGGACACAAGATAAAATATTGACTGGCTTTATTCTTACAACACTTCACTAATTACTTCTTACAACACTTCATTAATTGCTTAGTCATAGAAGTTATGGTTTTAACTCTACATGAACCTGCAGAATTGTGACAAATGATGAATGGTTAGCCACACAATTACTCCTAATGGATATGCCTGTAAACATTGTCTGTTGTAAACTTCTTATTTGATTTCTGATCTGAATGTATATGTAAAGCTGTGGTGCACTATTTACTATGAGATCATGTATTGTGAAAGCTGTATAAGTGCTGAGGCAAAGAGAAGAAACAGAACTGAGCTGAGGAGGATAACTTTTAGATAGAACACCTTTTACACAGAACCGAACAGAACTTTTAGACAGAACTCAAGCGAGTACTTTTTAGATAGAACTGAACTCAAGAAGAACCCAGATGTTAAGGCTTAGAATGAGGAGTAATGATGATGAGAGTAAAGGCATTATTGTGATATCAGAGCTTGAGGAGAAAGAAAGACTAGGAGGAGAACGCAGAATGAAATAACTTAGAAATTATAAAACAGGCCGGGCAGCAATGGTGCATGCCTTTATTTCCAGCACTTGGGAGGCAGAGGCAAGCAGATTTCTGAGTTCAAACAAGCATGGTCTACAGAGTGAGTTCCAGGACAGCCAGGGCTACACAGAGAGACCCTGTCTCAGAAAACAAAAAGAAAATGAAACAAAAAACACCCCAAACCAAAAATCAAAACAAAACAACAACAAGAAGAAAGAAATTATAAGGCAACTTAAAAAAACTAAGTGAGAAATGTGCAGAATCGAGAGAAAAATAGGAAAAAAGAAGAAGCTGCAGAGAGAGCAGAAGGATTAGGCAAGCTACTCCCTACCATGGGACAGAACAGTTCTTTCCTTAATGGCCAGGCAGGCTTGGTCTTATTAAAGAGAACAATGCTTTCTTTATATAGACTTGGGTTTAATTCATTTAGCAATAAAAGGGTAGAAGCTTTCCCTTTCATTATGCAATAAAGATTGAAACTCATTTTTTTTTTTAATTTCATCCAGAAGGCTCCCGGGAGTGGGAAGTTCTGGTGGACTTGTCGTCTGGGTTGGGGACATCCTCCTGGAGGAGGTATGAAATGTGGAACAGTCAGAGAGTCAACTGGGATGGGGTTAAAGTCTGAACTGTAAAAAAAAGGTTAACTAAAATAAAAATAAAAAGAAAGTGTGCTGTCAACCCTAGGACATAGTTTAATCTCCAGTGCCAACCTGGCGTGAGGAGAGAAGTGAGTCCTGCCAGTCTACACACACACACACACACAGACACACACAGACACACAGACACAGACACAGACACAGACACACACGAGAGAGAGAGAGAGAGAGAGAGAGAGAGAGAGAGAGAGAGAGAGAGAGAGACTCTTAAATTTTAAATAAACATATGAAACTTGAATGACATCAAATTACTATTTTCTATAACTTTCTATTGATTTGAGTTTCCCTTCTTTATTAAAGAATTTAATCAACAAATAAAATTGCATAGTGATACACAAAAATGTTTTTATTTTTAAAAATTTCTTTTATGAATCAAATATCTTTATCATATTGAGTATTTTAAGAATCAAATAACACATCAAGACATTTCATGTTTCTTTTTATATTCATATCCCTTAACCAAAAATATCATTAACACATCTTGATTAATATCCATAACTCAGGATCCTATCTCTAATGCTCGAATACAAAATTTTCTTTGGAAATTAAACATAGTAAAAGAGCATAAAATCAAAAGAGTGAATCAGTAAGAAATACATTCAAAAGTCATTATATGATACTACCTGACATATAGTGAGAGTATTCAAAATGCATTATATAACTGCATAACTTTCCTAAACAATCAGTTTACTTAAAAAAAAAAGATTATCTATGTTTCTATAAGCAAATTTTACAAATCTCAATATAGGAAAAACTTTTTGAAGTTAAACATTAAGGAAATGCTAATTTCATGCACAGTGAGAAAAATTATCAATAATGATATTTCCATGAAGTTTATAGAGTATGCTTTTTATATTTTTCAAATGTTAATGTTCACTAAACATTATAATTATTTTAGAATGCATTTCATTTACATTTACACATCCATTTCAAAATATAAAAGATAGTATGCCACAAAACAGAAATATTATCCTTTAGGCTCATCAACACATCAATTTAATGTCAGCTATTGGTGTGAATGTTACTATGTCAACTTACTAAAAATAATGTCAGATTCCTCTATACACCTCAGTTTTCCTAATTCTTTTGCAATCCTTTAATTGATATCTGAGCACTGAGATCTATTCTTCATATGAAATGTGTTTACTTGCCCCAGCAAGTCTCCCAGTAAGTTTGTTACTATTAGTGATTACTTCCCATCATAAGGAAAAACACCAAACATAGTCAGTTGAAAATTTATAGCTAAGTTTTTCTTTTTAATCTACAACTATGTATTAACACAGTTCATATATTTGTAATTCTGATCTTTATTGCTACTTACAAAAGTGTCATGATAAATGCTATTATTTTCCCAATGAGGTATAGGATACATTAGAAATAAGATTCCTTTTGACCTGATACCCAGGAATAACAAAGCATCGTATCAAAGTGGGCACAGTGTACTTTGGCTAGCAGGAGGAAAATGTATTCTTAAAATCCCGAAGAGGTGAAAAAGAAATAAAAGATGGGATGAGAGTCAGAAACAGAAAAGCACAGGAAACCTCTGTTCATGAAACAAAGAAGTCCCAGTCACTTTGAAAGGTGAATGATTTCAACACTCCTTCCCTTATGATTTGCAGCCAACACTGATATCTCACACTTGAGATCTGAGAACTATGTAGACATATTGAGAACAGCTTCTTATTCACTAGAATAATTCCTCTACAATTTCTATAATGTTATATTTATTCACCAATTAGTAGGAAAATTGACCACCTATCTGATAGTGATCATGGACCTAATCTGTGACTGGGCATATGCACAAGTGGACCAAAATAGTACTCTGGTAACATAATCTGAAGCCTGGCGGTTTTTTACATTTACAGTGTCCAGGATGACAGGAGAGGCTTACTGAGAGACTATATTTAAGAGCAATGTGTATGTATATTCACAAATATATATGTAATATTATGCACATAATCATTTATACTAGACACACACAAATTTCAAGGCATAAATGTATGCCCAAAAGTTAGAGACTTAAATTAAATAACTTTTCCTTGAAGGCATTTAGAATGCATGCTCATATTGGAATCTTTGGCAGACAATTGAAGACAGGCAGCCTCTTCATATTGAGCTCTTAAGAGTGGGGAGAATTGTGAATTCAAAACATACTAAGACACCTTGTGCAATGCCATCTTTCAACATCTGAAATACACAAGGAGGCAAAGTATAGAATCCAGTCTCTAACACTGTCCTGTTTGTGACCTGGAGACCAATGTACTAAAGCCAAAATAAATTGTGACACATTTGAAAGAATTAAAGTAGAGATTAATTTGATGATCAATTTTTAGTACTTCCTAATGTAATGGGAAGAACAGGACAGGATCCTACAGTTGTGTACAAAGCTATATATTTCTAATTCATGACACTGAAGCAAGAAATAAACGTAATAACTTACCTAAAATTGATAACATGATTATAAAAATGTTCTTCTATAGGCCAGTCAATTGTTATAAGAACAAAACCGCAGTCACTTCTCAAATCTCCACCATTATCTACATTATTTTTTATTCTCCAAAAGCAAGGGGGTTTAGTCAAACTGCACAAGATGAGAGAAAACTTCAGGAGCGAGAAGGAAATAGTGAAAGCACACAGCTTCTTCATGTCTTCTAGGATCTAAGATGGAGCAGTTGTGAAATCTGTTTCTTACACAGACAAACATCACACACACACATTCACACCTATGTGTCTGTTTTAAGGCTATTGCTGTCTGAAAATCCACTTAATTATATTCTACATTTTCTTTCCATTCACCCTGTGCCATGCTCCCTGGATACATCTGAAAAAACCTGGCCTCAAGCTCTGCATCTGAGGTCTGAAAACTTTTGATCAAAACATTTCTAAAAACACGTTGTAAAGTTCATGTTCTCCATCCTCAGGTGTCATGATTTCATAACTATCCATGGCATCCACTCAAGGGACAATCTCCTGAGCAGCTTGGGCCACACCATGGGTTAACAGACACATGTATGAACACAACTGGCAATCATGATAATGGAATATATCAGAACTTCCATAGTAAGACAAGAGTTCAGAAGGTCATAATGGTCCCATGTTAGTAAGACTTTGAGTTGAATCATGGGAAATTATGTCTTCCATTGGTTAGTCTAGAGAAAGGCAGTCTGACATACATTGAGCCAGGAGTTAAGCATTCTGTCTGTTGTACATATACTATTGCATGCTAGTCATGTTCGCAAAATCTCCTCAAATGTCCTGTGATTCCTGTCATTTGGAGAACCAGTTTTCATGCTAAATCCTGTAATGCCTGAAATTACACAGATACAACACCTATCCTGTCCAATATCAGTAACTATGCAGACATTCATACCATTGAGATATAATGCTGGTCTCTTGCCTGATCTTCAGTTCCTAATAGTCAGGATCCTTTGATGAAATATTTCTTCGGTTGAAGTTTCTTCACACCTTATTAAGATGATTGTGAGCAATTTCACACATTTTACTCAAATGAAATGAAAGAATTTGATTTGTAATTTTTGAACTACTTATAATGACCTCACTGAATTCTACGCCCCCCAAAGTGAAGTGGAGTCTTTATCCATCACCACTGAATACATTTTCTGGACAGTTGGTACTTCACTGGGTTATAATAGAATCTTTTAAAAAATGTATTTATCATTCTATTTGTTTGCATTTCAAATGTTATCCTCCTTTCCAGTCTCCCTTCCATGAACCTCCCACCCCATTCCCCTTCCCTTTGCTTGTAAGAAGGTGCTCCCCCACCCACCTACCCACTCCTGCCTCACCACTCTAGCATCCCCCTACGCTGGGGCAACAAGCCTCCACAAAACCAAGTGCCTCCCCTTTCACTGATGCCAGACATGACAGTCCTCTGCTAAATATGTAGCAGGAACCATGGACTGGCCCATTTATATGCTTTGGTTGGTTGTTCAGTCCCTGGGAGCCTGTAAGGGGTCTAGTTAATTGATACTGTTGTTCTTCCTATGGGGTTGCAATCCCCTTCACTTCCTTCAGCCCTTCTCCTAACTCTTCCATTGGCAGCCCTGGGCTCAGTCCAATGTTTGGGTGTATCTGCCTCTGTCTTAGTCAGGTGCTGGCAGAGCCTCTTGGAGGACAGCTATACCAGGCTCCTGACTGCAAGCACATCTTGACATCAGCAATAGTGTAAGAGTTTGGTGTCTGCGGATGGAATGGATCACACTGTGGGATTGTCTCTGGATGACCTTTCCTTCAGCCTCTGCTCCATTTTTGTCCCTACATTTCCTTTAGACAGGTGTGCCACGCAGCCGACTCCGACCAGCGGGAAGAAGACGCAGGACACCAGGTTCCTTCTCAAGGCAGCTTACTCAGGAAGCTTTAGCACTCTACAGATAGCTAGAAGATGGCTCCAATCCCATTCCAGGCACGGCTTATATTCCCTGCAGACATCTACAGCAAACACGCCACGTGGCGGCTCTCCATAGGTCTCGTCATGACACGTCATGTCAGACCGCTGGCTGGCATAGCCTAAATGCCAAATATGGACTTGTTTACTCTATGGCGTTCGGGCAGCTGTCGCCGTCTTAGGGTGAGGTCCTCTTTTGCACCTTACAGACAGGAACAACTCTGGTTTAAAAATTTTGAGATATTTGAGTGACCTCATCCCTGCACTGGGGAACATATTAGCCTACTGGAGATGGTCTCTTAAGGTTCTATCTTCCTGCAGTTGGGTGCTTTGGCTAATGTCATGCCTATTGGGTCCTGGGAGCCTCTCGAATACCTGCCATCTGAGACTTTGTAGTGGTTCCCCAAGTTCCCCACCCTCTACTGTTTCTTATTTCTACTCCTTCTCCTGGACCTTTGGACTGCTCTCTTGTCTCTTCCCATACTTGGTCCCTCCCTCCCTCTGCCTCCTGTGATTATTTTGTTTCCCCTTCTTTTTCTTTTTTTTTTTTTAATGGGAATAACCAAATACTTTATTTTTTTTATTATTATTGGATATATTTTTTAAATAATTTATTTTTTCTCAAATCGTAATTCATTCACACAGGGGTTATAAACACAGAAAGGCAGGATGTGGGGTAGGGAATGACACTGGAGTGTGGGTGTTCAGGGGGAATACAGATATCTTCAGAACTGGGTATCAGCTGGGTGAAGGTTCAGGGGACGAGTCACTATGACTCTGCCTATGACTCGCTTGTCCTTATCTAAGTTGGTATTGTCTGCCAAGGCTACCTATTTACAAGGTCTATGACTACTCAGGCTTGTAAATTTCCACAAAAGCTGCCTGTTTACATTAGCTTATAGCCATCTGTTTCAATGTTTTTCCACTGAGACCCAAGACTTGGTGTTAGTATACATGTATGACAGGCCTATTGCTGATTTTAGGCCTGTGGTTGATTTTAGGCCTTCAGTGTGTAAGCAGGGCTGCCCCTGACATCTCCTCCCTTCTCTAAGTATAGAAGGGCTGTGGCAATTCTAATCTTGCAAAGGCAGGGATAGAGGCCTGACCTCCAATACTTGAAGGGAATCTTGTAATGGCTCCAGTCCCCCTGTCGTTGTCCAGTGAGGCATGAGGGCCATACCTGTCCTGATGTCTTTTTCCTGGAGAGGAGATACTTTTAACATCAACCCCTGTGCAGTCAGGCTTGTCCCTCAGGGAACCCAGAGAGATATTTTTATCTTTTATTTATATTCCCTTTCAGTACTTAGCCTCGAATCTTAAGCAAGAATTCAGATTGCCTGTCAGAGGGGGTTCTGGGTGGCCCCTCTCTGCTTGGTCTAGGGGCAGAAATCCCCCCTTTTAGGTTGGGTGGAGATGGGTTTTGGAAACACCCTGTATAAAGTAACAACCTCATGGTATGCACTCACTGATAAGTGGATATTAGCCCAAAAGTTCACGATATCTAAGAAACAACGTATAGACCACACAAAACTCACAAAGAAGAAGGAAGACCAAAGTGTGGGTGCTTTGGTCCTTTCTAGAAGGAATATCAAAAGTATCAAGCAGAGCTCCCAAAGTCTAAACTGCCAGCTAGAGAGCACAAAGGGAGGGACTCATGTCTCCATCTGTATAGGTAATTGAGGGTGACCTTGTCAGACTTCAGTGGAAGTGGAGGGCCATGGTCCCCGAAAGTTTGGATCCCCTACTGTTTGGGAATTCGAGAGCAGAGAGATGGGACTGGGAGGATGTTTGGAGCACATCCTCATAAAAATAGGAGGAGGGGGTATGGGATAAGGGGTTTTGGGGGAGAATGGGAGAGGAGATAACATTGAAAGGTAAATATGTATAATATCCAATTTAAAAAAACAGATAAAGGGTTAAAAAAAAAGAGAGAGAGAGGGAGAGAGTTTACTTATTTTAAATTATTTTCAAAAGTTTCTAGGAGTCGCTAATTGGCTAAGATCCTATCTTAAGCTCTCCACAAAAGAATTTAAGTCTCTGTTCAATATTCTCAAGAGAGATGTAAATCCTAATTTTCCTCAACAATTAATTGACAAAAGAGAGGTAATCTCACAAAAAGTAGAAGAAGCTATTACTAATCGATATATTATATAGTCTGATTAGTTGTCCGAGGTGCTATAACAGTCCTTTGACAAAAGATTATTGATATAGATTTATATATCCTTAAATAGGGTCTTCATGACTCTCTGAGTGTGGAAGGAGTGACTGTTGGCGCTTCTGCCCTGATTTTACAAGAACTCTGAAAAATTGGCTTTAAAAACAAAAGAGGGGGAACGGTACCCCCCAAGAAGGAGTCCCCCTGAAATACTCTCCATCATGCCTTGTTCACTTTTATCTCTCTAAAGCTGAAAGCTCATGACAAATCTGCTGCTGACTGCCTCTGGCGCCACAGAGACCAACAAAACTTTGCCACAGATATGGGGAAGGACCCTCTTACCCTTAAAGAGAGCATGAAATAGGTCAGTGAAGGCCTTGAGAAATATCAGAGAGAGAAAGAGACAGATGAATGCCGGTACAAGAATTGGTTTTCAGCCTCTCCAAGGTTGTCAACCCTATTTCCTCCCATCTTGGGACCAATATTTGGGTTCTTTTGCCCAGACCCAGTTCTCTAACGAGGCCGAGGATTGATATGCTGTTTGATACCACAGAAGGCACAGCTAACTGGATACCAAAAAGATTAATGAAATAAATAGATACCACCCCCCACAAAGCCAGGCCCAACCATAAATAAGATGAATAATAATTTACATCCAGGAAAGAGAAATCTCCCTGAGAATTCCCTTCTTTTTCCTTTCTAGGTAAAAATGAATCACCCGTGATGTCTGCTGTTAGAAGTTCTAATCCAGATGCTGGCCTCCAAAATTATACTACTCAGACCTTTCAAGGGCCACTGACAAGAATATTAAACAGCTAGAGATTGACATCACTAATCTGAAGAAATCCCTCGTTTCACTGTCTGAAGAGACCTCCTAAAATCACAAAGATCCTTATTGGATTTGATTTACTCTATTACAATAGAAAAGGCTGTGCACAGCTCTTCACTGTGTACAGCCCTTAAAGAAGAATGTTGCCTTTACATAGACAAGACAAGGAGGGTTAAAGAGAGCATGAAATAGGTCAGAGAAGGCCCTGAGAAATATCAGAGAGAGAAAGAGACAGATGAATGCTGGTACAAGAATTGGTTTTCAGCCTCTCCAAGGTTGTCAACCCTATTTCCTCCCATCTTGGGACCATTATTTGGGTTCTTTTTGCTTATCTCTGCTGGTCCCTGGGCCTCACATAGGTGGACTAACTCTGTGATACAACAATGTTCTCATTTTTAATAGCTGAGTAGTATTTAGTTGTACAAATGAACCACATTTTCTTTATTGATATTTTGATTCAGGGACATCTGGGTTGCTTCCAGCTCTGGCTATTATAAATAAGACTGCTATGAACATAGTGGAGCATGTGTCCTTGTGATATGGTGGCATGTCTTTTGAGTATATGTCCAGGAGTGGTATTTCTGGGAATTCAGGTAGAACTATTTCCAATTTTCTGAGGAACCTCCAAATTGATTTTCAGAGTGGTTGGACCAGTTTGCAATCCCATCAGTAATGTAAGAGTGTTCCTCTATCTCCACCTCCTCAGCAGCATGTGCTGTCACCTGAGTTTTTGATCTCAGTCATTCCCATTGGTGTAAGGTGGAATGGAATCTCAGGGTTGTCTTGATTTGCATTTCCCTGATGAATAAAGATGTTGAACTTTTTTTCGGGGCTTCACTGCCATTTGAAATTTCTCAATTGAGAACTCTGTTTAGCTGTGCACCCCATATTTTCATTGGGTTATTTGGTTTTCTGGTGTCTAACTCTTAAGTTCTTTGTATACTTTTGATATTAGGCCTCTATCAGATATAGTATTAATAAAGATTTTTTTTCACAGTTTGTAGTTTGCCAATTTATCCTATTGATAGTGCCCTTTGCCTTAGAGAAGGTTTTTGGTTTCATCAGGTTCCATATGTCAATTGTTGATCTTAGAGCCTACACCATTGATGATTTGTTCAGGAATCTGTTGATGGATGTCTATATATTGAACCACCCCTGCATCCCTGAGATGACACCTACTTGATCATGGTGAATGATGGTTTTGGTGTATTCTTCAATTCGTTTTGTGAAAATTTTATTAATATTTTTGTATCAATATTCGTAAGCAAAATTGGTCTGATGTTCTCTTTCTTTGTTGGGTCCTGTGTGCTTTATGTATCAGAGTAACTGTAGCTTCATAAAATGAATTATGTAGTATTCTCTCTGTTTCTATTTTGTGGAATAATTTGAGGAGTATTGGTATTAGGTTTTCTTTGAAGGTGTGGTAGAGCCGGGCGGTGGTGGCGCACGCCTTTAATCCCAGCACTTGGGAGGCAGAGGCAGGCGGATTTCTGAGTTCGAGGCCAGCCTGATCTACAGAGTGAGTTCCAGGACAGCCAGGGCTATACAGAGAAACCCTGTCTCGAAAACAAACAAGCAAAAAAAACAAGGTGTGGTAGAATTCTGCACTAAAACCATCTGGCCCGGGGCTTTTGTTGGTTGGGAGGTTTTTGTTGACAGTTTCTATTTCCTTTGAGGTAATATGACTGTTTAGATAGTTTTCCTGATCTTGATTTAACTTTGATATCTGGTATCTGTCCAGAAAATCCATCTGTTTCATCTAGCTTTTTCTGCTTTGTTGAGTATATACTTTTTTTTTTTTTCTGAGACAGGGTTTCTCTGTGTAGCTCTGGCTGTCCTGGAACTCACTGTGTAGACCAGGCTGGCCTCAAACTCAAAAATCTGCCTGCCTCTGCCTCCCAAGTGCTGGGATTAAAGGCGGGAGCCACCACTGCCCAGAGGAGTATATGCTTTTCTAGTAAGATCTGATGTTGTTTTGAATTTCTTCAGTTTCTGTTGTTATGTCTTCCTTTTCATTTCTGGTTTTATAAATTTAGATATCATCTTTGTGTCTTTTAGTTAGTTTGTCTAAGGATTTATTTATATGGTTGATTTTCTCAAAGAATCAGCTTTTGGGTTTTTTTTTGATTCTTTGTATAGTTCTCTTTGTTTTTATTTGATTGATTTCAGCCCTGAGTCTGGCTGTTTCCTGGCATCTACTTCTCTTGGGTGTGTTTACTTCCTTTTGTTCTACAGCTTTCAGGTGTGCTCTCTTAAATTGCTAGTGTTGGAGCTTTCTAATTTCTTTATTCAG
>NW_021621503.1:0-2093 GCF_004785775.1 Grammomys surdaster
AACATGTAGGGCATCTACCACTTTGGCATAATTTCTACACATAAAAGTGATTGAATGAGGCCTCAAAGCATTTGGATATCTCTAGGTTCATACTTTGTGAAATGTGTGAAAAACTAACAATGTCTCATTAACAGGACAAGCAGAAAAACATCTGTATGAATACTGGCTCATGTCTGATATAAAGCAATGACCCCATCAAATCAACTAGCCAGTAGTCATATGGCATGCATTTAACTCTTGGAAATAAACAAAAATCCATGTAAAGTAGTAGGGCAACCAAATTATTATCAAGGGAAAATCATATATTATCTTTGTTTCACCAAGGGAAGTAATGCTATCACTAAGGACATAAGAGTTGAGCTTTGTAAGTTTAGGCTATAATTCTCACAAGCATTGTGATAACATTAGCTTCAAACATTAACACAGGTGGGAAAAGATTACTATGACAATAGACACTGATGTTTACAATATTTAGGGTCAGAGGGAAAGTTAGTCGTGAGAAAACAATATCCTATAGAAGTCATCTACCGACCCAGTTTTTCTGCTTCTATTTTCATATACAGGTAATAAGGAATCCTATATTTGATGATGATGTTTTTACTGTATGCAAAAATGTTTAATTCTAGTAGTTGAAGTCAGAAAGACATAAAATTTATAAATGTGTTAATTTAAAAGACCCTTTCTATATGCACAGAAAAAATACTGGAATTCATTCAGCTATTACTGTTTCATACTGGTAGGAGACCTATTTGCATTCATCACATTATCAGTCTGAAGTAGAGAAAACGTTTTGTTCAAATAAGGTCATCAATTATATGCAATTCCTGGCAGAACTGATTGGTTTCTGGAACATATTCCATTCATCCCTTCAAACTTGAAATAATAGTAGTTGCACCTGTTGAAGTCCTGAAAATGTACTATGCATATTGAATGGAATATCAGGTTACTAAAGCTGTGAATTTACAGTCATGGTCCTTAGATTTTAGTCCTTTTTTTTCTATAAAACTTATTTACAAATAATTGATAAAATAATTTGGACACATTCAACTGAATAAAGAAATAATCTCTGTCACAATTATCCTGTGAATTAATCTTCCTTCCAGACTTATGATCTAATCCCCAATTGTACAGACTCACCACTGTGCACAACAACTCAGAGAAAACTAAAACTAATAAACTTACTACAAAGATGTGTAGTGTCACTGACCTCAACGACCATCTACTGTCAGGTGTCCTAGTGAAAACTTTCATAAGGGAAAATGATTTCTTTCAGACAGACATTCTTAAGCACTAGATTCTTAGAGAGTATGATAGCACAAATGGCACTGACAGTGAGGAGTGGGCTGAGCTAGAATTGGAATGCAGTGCTTGTAGGACCCCAGCATTCATTTCTATCTGATTTCCTTCCTGAGGAGTTTCTCTGTGTCCTATGTAGCTTTGCTATTCATCCAGACTCACTGCCATGTCTGAATGTCTGTTAGGATTACTTACCAAGACTCGTATATTTCATCTTCTCTGCTCTCAGATTGCAGTCTGTTTCACTTTCTGGACCATTTCTCTTCCAGGGATGCTGATATCAGTGCCCTGGCCACAGAGTTCAAAAAGTCATCCGAAAGGAGGTACCACGGCCTGGGATATTGATCTGTGATTGGGTGACCTCATCTCCCCTCAGACTTCCAATTATTTCACTTGCAGTAGCAATGGATATTCAATGTAGGCTTGACCAGGCAATAAATATGCTCTGAACTTTTCTCCCCTGTTGACAGTTCTCAACAAAGAAGTACAACTCTTGCTATCAGGTGTTAAGGGAATATTTTGAAGTGAAGAGTGGTTGTTATCTGCTCTGTTTTCTAGAGGCCATGGGATTTCACCTTTATGTTTCAGGAGATGATATGGCCCATGTGATGAGTATAATTGAGCTATGTGTGTGCTTTGTAGCTGATGGTTTTCTAACATGTTCTGCACACAAATCTTAGTTTACCTTGCTTATCTCAGGGTAAGCCAATATGTATAATAGAAGTTCAGTTTGCAATCTCACCAGCAATGGAGGAGTGTTCTTTCTCCACATCCTTCCCAACATGTGTTGTCACCTG
>NW_021621504.1:0-3286 GCF_004785775.1 Grammomys surdaster
GATGGGCTGAGGAAAATATCTTATGTTTAAAAGACAGATCTGAAGCCATGAATATCTGAAAAAAATGTCTCATGTTATTCCTACTTGGAAACATATTAGGACTTCAGTTGTCCCCACCTTTGTAAAGTCTCAATTTTTCCTCCACGTATATACATACTTACTAGTGTCATAATACGGGCTGAGTGTCTAATGGGTTTAAGGTCCAGAAGAGGACAGAAACAAACAAACCCGGTGGCTTTTGACATGTGCCTGTCACTGAATTCCATAGTCTTCATAGCCTCTATAGACTTCTATGTAGGATTAGGTGGGGTCCTGCATCTGCTCCGCCACAGGGCTCAGGGTGCTTAGGGAGGTAGAACGCAGGAGTTTTGACTGTGGCTTAACCCACACCATTGCCAGGTGGGTGTTGGGCTATGGAGAAGCCTTGGGAACACCACTCTGGGGGTGGGGGAGTGCAGTGTGAGGTCCCAGGAAAGCCAGAGCTGGCTCGGGGGTCCCTGGGCCTGCAAGGAGGCTGGGAATGTCTGGTTCTCAGGCTTCTGGGCATCCAGATGTAGCTGAGAGCTGTGGAAGAGCTGAGAATGGAGTGGGGGGCCCTCGGGCTGGATCAAGCCCAGGGCAGCTGGGGCACTGAGAGGCATTCTACAGGAGGTTAGACAGTGGCTCTTTAAAGGAAGGCCTTCTCCATTGCTCCCCACTGTGGATCCAGATGAAAAGAGGCAGTCCATGGTTTTAAGGCATTTATTGTTATGGCAGAAAGTAAATGAATAAAACCCTCATGGGAGGCCTGAGGTTAAATACCTTTTGCAGGGGAGAGTGTCTGGCTAAGTCCTCTAGGCCTTTAGGTACCTCATTAAAATGCAGATCTGTCTTGGGGCTGTATGACCACAGGTCATATCCTCAACCTGTGGATGGAGGGCTGTGGGGGACTGTAGCTATGTGACAGGTGCCAGGTACCCAGGAGCATGGGGCAAAATATCTTCCATCCCTTCAGGGTCACAGGGGTTTCTAACCTTTGCTCAACCAGGAAACAGGCTGCCTTTCACAGTCCTATACTTCTTTGTCACCTGTCCTGGTGACGGGGAACAATGTCATAAGCATAACTTGGCAGAAGGATGGCAATGGAGAGAAAGAGACAGGATTTGGTCCCCCAGGTCCTTATCACTATTGGTACCCTGAACTGGTTGTATCCATCCCTAAGTTCTCTTCCTTAGCATGCTCTACCTGTGACTCCCTCCTTGTGGCCACCATCAGCCCTGTTCATTCATCGATCTTCAGGTCAAAGGATGGCTAAGGTTCTTCCCCCTCTCCTGGTTCAGGGCAACATGTTATTCATCCCTGTGGTTTATGTAGGGGAGCACAAATGTAGAATGAGTATCCATGAGCACAGAAGCCATGCCAATGTCATCTTGGAAGGTGGCCACACTACCAGGCACACATGCCACCCCTACTCTGGTTAAAATTTGGCATAGCCTGTACTCTTAGCTGGATGTACATCATCTTTCCAATCATGCCTCCTGGTTTCTGAGGGAGGTTAGAAACAAGAATCCATCAGACCTTTGTTCATTCAGAAGGAAATGGGGAAGGGGAGGGGGGTCAAAAGGGAACTCCTCAAGACTATGGAGCCTAGGAGAAAATTCAGAGATGGCCCTATGTGTTCCTTACTGCTCCACACGCCTGCTCTGCTCCCTGGCTTTTGAGTCACCAGCCAAGAATTTTTCTTTTTATGGCTGACATCATTTCATAAGTCTAAAAACACAAAAGCATGAAATGGAAAGAAAGATGTCACAGCCTGTCTCATGAGCCACCAATGAGAGGAAACCCTGATCTGAGTGCTCTGATTCTCAAGTGATATGTTGCACATAGACAAGCATTTCTAGGGGCCACTATGAGAGGGGGATGGCGTTGTGGTTACCCATGAGGAACAAAGATGAGTGGGTCACACTCTGGCTTGTTTGGGGACTTACTTTGTCAGAAGATGTTTGTGATAGCTGAGTTTGTAGCTATTCCTTCCAGTCAGAGGTCTGGGTATGCTACAGCTTGTCTGAGCTGCTTGGCACTCTTTATTACTCAGTGATTCCATAACTGAAAGGGCTAGCCTGACTGGAGACAGTAGGCTATTTGTTTACATCATAGCTATTGGCCAGATGGCTGGCATTGAAGGGGTTGGTTATCAGTCACTATGCTATGCACACTCAGCTCGGAGTCCCCTCATCTGTTATAGGGCCTGATGTCCCACTTTGAAGTGTAGAGTAATGAAGGATAGTGTTCGCCAATGCCTTGCAGGATTACAGGAGAGGAGATAATAAGACAGTTCCATGATCCTCTGGTTCAAATTCCTCCAATCCTGAATCCTAGACCTGAGCCACTCTTGAAGCTAGTATGCCCCAGCATGGAGGCCTGGGTACTCTAGAGAAAAATACAGAAAAGCTACGGGGACAGACTCACACTGATTTAGTCTTCAGGGGTTTGAATGCTGGAGTCCCTTCGGGAGAAAAAAGATACAAGGCCAAGGCCAAAGGAAATGAAGTGATCACAAACAAGTGTTCTGATCACAAACTTAGAGTCAAAAGTAGTTGATAATGACATAATGTTAAACACACACACACACAAAAAATGTTGCTGTTATTTAGTGACTAAGCTTAGTTAATCCCGGGATTTATAAAACATCACTTTTCTCATTTTGGTCTCAGACAGGGAAACAAACTGGCTGGATGACTTGAGAAAGATGATCACTGGTGACCCCACTTTTAAGTGTTACCCCATATCTAAGAATTGATTATATTAGAGAAGGAGAAGAATCTCCTATTGGGGGTCACACTGATGTTAGTTAGTGTCATACTTATATGATGCTCAGAGAATTCAGGGGTGGCTGACGCCACTGTGATTCTCTTCTTACTCCTGTACAAGTTGGCTTTATGAATTAAACACTAACCTGCTGCTCAATGGAAATTGATTGGAACAAGTCTACAGTCCAAGGCAGAGGCAGAGGCATGTAGGAAGACGGAAGGGCAGTGAGGCCCCTGGAAGCATCCAGCCTCTCTGGCTCTATGCTGGAGACAGACTAAGACGTGGAGAGCCTTTAATGGCCCGAACAGATTAGGGGAGTAGTTACAACTGAGGGTGCATAGCCTACTGACTGGTAACCAACTCCTTGAATACCAACCAGCCAGCCAATAGACAAGATGTAAGTAAATAGGCTGCTGCCTCCTGTCAGGCCAGCCCTTTCAGTTACAGACTCAAGTTGCCCCCATTCTTTGACCTTGGACTTCCCAAGTCACCCTTT
>NW_021621504.1:3296-6264 GCF_004785775.1 Grammomys surdaster
CATGCAGCTAAGTGGCAGATTCACTCAGTAGCAAGGTGGCCTTTTCTGAGTTGGTCACTGTGTTTGTTTGGTGGCTCAGCTGTCTCATGTCACGTGACACAGATGAGACTTGAGGGATGGAACTAGAAGGGAGAGATAAGCCTGAGCCTTCCCCCACTGCTGGGCTGAGTTAGTTAGCCAATAGCATTAATTAGTTTGAAACTAAGGACAATGGAAATGAACTGCATGGGAAAAAAATAATTGTCTTTAAAGATGTGCATTGCCTGGAGTTGGGGAGATGGTTCCGTGGCAAGTGTGACAATTGAAATGTGGCTCCTAAGAGCCGCCCAGAAATGATAGATGGACATGGTGGCCTCTTTGTGATTTCAGCACCCACAAATCAGAGACAGGATCTGGAAAGCAAGCTGGCTCACTAAGCTTGACTACTGGTTAGCTCTGGATTCAACTGAAAGACCTTGTATCAAAGCATAAGGTGGAGAGTCATGAAGGAACAACCAACTTCAAACCTGGGCCTCCATACACATACCCATCTGCCTACATGTGAATGTGCATACACATAACAAACAGATACACATCTAAAACCAGCCAAAGAAAAAAAGTTGCATAGCCATCTAAGGACAAGACACATCTACATAGACACCAAAAGCAGTTCATGAGCATGATAGCAAGCATCTACTTGTATGTGTATGTGTATTTGGATGTGTGCATATATGTGACACATACACATGCAGATATGTGCACACTGCGAGGACCCTCTGATGTATTAGTAATTTCGACAATAGCTGCTCCTTGTGCAATAGAAAAGAAGCACTTAGTATATGGTGTTAGCAGCATCGTCTTTAAACACAAAGGACAGCATATCATTGCAGTTCATTTTGATAGCAATAACAATGATTGCAGACCATGTCGGTACTCTTGCTTTTATTAATGAGCTGATGCTGTAGCAATCTCCATTGGCGAAATGCCACACGGAGCAATTTTAAAGCCTTCAGCCCTTTGCCAAAGTTAACTATGCATGGTTAGCGTGAGAGGCTAGTGATGAGATTTTTTGTTTGGTTCTCACTTTGGTCCCTCAAGGTGAGTTTGAACAGCTTGGCTCATTTGATCCAGGCAGAGACTGAACATGCGACAGAATGTTCCTAAAGCTGGCATGATATGGAGCTCCTGTGTCTACATCATGCGTCTCAGCTGCTCAAATATTACCCAGGCAGGCAAGGCAAACAAGCTTAAGAGGCCGGTGATCTAGCCTGGGTCACTGGTTCAGACCCTGGAGACTAGAGGTGCTCTTGGCTCCCTCTCAAAGCTGCTTTGCCCAGAGGCTTCAGGGGAAGGAGGACAAATGCCACATTGCATTAGAGAGCATGCCCAGTGTCGGCCCCTGTGCCCCCAGGAGAGCCCCCATCTTCCTTCCCTTCCATCACTTGCAGCCTGTTTCTTTTCTTTTATCTCCCTGGAAGAAGGCAAATAGATAAAAATGTGAACAATTGGTTGAGAATGCTCGATCTAGCTAGCCAACTGGTTCTGGAGGGAATTAGGAGGTCCACGAAAGACAAAGGGGGTGGCTTCTATAATGGCCCCTCTAGCTACTGCTCTGGAGGGGTGGCAGGTTGCAAGGGGCATCTGGTGCACAGTGACCGTCTGCCTTGCTTGGGGCTCCTGGAATTGGCCTTAGACCTGTGTCCATGCTGTAGGGGCCTGGATGGAAGTCATTCTCTTCTGATCTGATTTGGATTACACCAGGCACAATGTCTCTGCTTACTTCAAAGTATGCCTATGTCCTGAAGTGGAATGTGGGCTTGTGGTTAAATTCTTGGCTTTATTAATATCTAGGCCAAAGGTTACTAGGTTGTTTTCTTCACAATAATGCCGCTAGATAGTAGTTTATAAATGATTCTCTTCTTAAATATCTTTCTCTGTTTCTCTGCCTCCCTAATTCCTACCTCCCTATCTCTAACCTTCATTCCTGCATGCTAGACTTATACTCCCAAGCTCTCTCCTCCAATTTGAGAAATGTTATATAGTCTCCTCTCTGAAAGTCACTATATGCTCAATTTTTATATTAAATAAGACATCTAATAAATTTAATAGGTTCTTTAATTTTTTAATTGTTTTTGAGATTGTAATTACAGCATTTGCCCTTTCCTTTTCTCCTTCTAAATCATTCTATAGACACCCATTATCTCTTTCAAATTCATGGCCTCTTTTTCTTTGATATTTTATGTCTCTGTCTCTCTTTCTGTGTGTCTCTTTGTATGTCTCTGTCTCTCTGTTGCATCCGAATAAATAAGTATCACCTACTGATATTATAAGAAATGCATTCTTTTAATGTTCCTTGTATGTATGTATCTTAGGGCTGACAATTTGGATTGGTTAACAAATTGATGTGCTCTTTCCCAGGGAAGACATTTCTTTTGATCTCAGCATTCCCTAGTTGCCTATCATTCTTAGTCTAAGGCTCAGGCCTCCTGAACTTTCCTCTATCTCTATTGACATCACCATTGTTCGGGTCTTGGTAAGGCAGCTATGTTGGTGAGACTTCATGGGCGTAGCTTCTGATACTTCTAGGAGACACAGTCTCGAAGCAAACTTCCTTTTCCCCTGGCTCTTACAATCTTTCTGCCTTTTTTCTCACAATGCTCTCTGAGCTTTTGGTGAAGAAGTTTGGTTGTATTGGTTGGGTCTGGGCTTCACACCTCTGCATTCTGATCAGTTGTGATTCTCAGTAATGGTCTCCATCTGCTACGAAGAGAAGTTTCCCTGATTAAGGGGGAGGACTACTCTTATCTCTGGGTATTTGGACAAGTATTTGGAATGCAAATAGAGATTATGCTGTTTCAGTAAAGTTATAGGTTCTTCTCCAAAATCCAAAACTACACTAGCCTCAGGTAGCTGGCTAGGTTTCCTGTACCAGGCATCATTTTCTGTTTGCTAAGTGGGATTTGGAGAGCTGTGGGTTACTGCCAAGACA
>NW_021621504.1:6274-7019 GCF_004785775.1 Grammomys surdaster
AGCAATGCTTTGCTTGAAAAGCCCTGTCTACCTTTCATCTTCACAGCAGAATGCATGTCAGGCACTGTGGGGTGGTCATCTTTGTCTTGCAGATTGGAAGCTAAAGCTCTGTGCTGCTAAGGCTCAGGAATTGTCTGAGATCACCCCCACAGAGCTGAGGCTCAGATCCCTGTGTTTACCCACATTCTATTACACATATTTAGTAATTATGTTTATCCGGTAATTGTATTTAGTATGCATGTTTGCACATGTGTGTGCACATGTGTCACAGAGATCATGTGGAGGTCAGAGGACAGCCATGAGAAGTCTTGTTTCAATGCATGGGTCCTAGGGAGCATGATAAGGCTGTTATCCTTGACAGCATGTATCTTTACCTGCTAAGCCATCTTGTCGACCCTTTTCACCTCTTTTTTAACCTATGAAGGAGTTCATGAACTGGAAGGAAGGGGTATTCATGCTTTCCTTCATTTCCTTAGCCTTTTTTTCTAAATCCCATGTAAGTTCGCCTTCACTTTGTATGCATGCCTCATTGATTCTTAAACTGCACTCCTGTTTACTCAGATTGTGTTGTCGTTCCCATCACCCTAACCAGACATGGCACATCCTCTGTGCACAGCATCCTTACCTATCTTCTTCCTCATCTTACCGGCTCCTTCTCAATTCAGATATCACCTCCCCTGGGAAGCTGTCTTTGATCTATCCTAGTGGTTCTCAGCCTGTGGGTTGTAACCCCTTTGGGGGGGGG
>NW_021621505.1:0-809 GCF_004785775.1 Grammomys surdaster
CAGTTGCCTCTTTTGCTGGAGACAGTTAGGATGTTGGTGCAGACTGTTAAACATCCTCCTTTGGGTGAGAGAATTCATCTGCCTGTCAGGTAAGACATGAGGAGTACATCATCTTCCCTGTAGATAGGGAGGAGGCTTTCCGGGTCTGGTGTGCACGCTGGGAGACAGGAGCAGCAGACTGGCGAGTCTTCTTTCCCCGTGCATCCGTATCCAGGAATGAGGTTAGCATGCAACTTACTCTGGCCATCCTCACAGTCAGTCCCATCAAACCTACCATGCGAGTGTCTGGTCAGCTTAACCCATTTTCCTTGGACATTCAGTTCTCTATAACTAGTTTGTTTTTTTAGTGTACCTATTTTGAATAGTATTTTATATTAAACTTTCTTTTCATTATCTGCTCAAATTTAATTTTGAAAATATATTACAGAAGATTATATAATGTGGGATATAAATTGGTCTCTCCCCATCTTGTCTCTGTAAATGAATTACATTTGTACTTAGTGTGACTACAAACACAATTCTGGACACATAAATGATATTTAATCACTTTTATATTTTATATTTTACTTTGAGACAGCCACTCAACATAGCCATGGCTGTCCTGGAATTCACTATGCAGACCAGGCTGGCCTTGAACTCACAGCCCCACCTGCCTCTGCACCTCCCCCACCCCCACTCCCACTATGATTAAAGGCCCCCCTACCATTTAATCTCTTACAACTTTTATACACAGATTACCTTTGTTTTAACAGTTTATAATAAATTAGCAACTCTCACAAGATTAGGGTTTTGTAAGCCAAGGTAATTTA
>NW_021621505.1:819-1594 GCF_004785775.1 Grammomys surdaster
AAGGGAAACTTTTATTGTTTTAGGGGATTTCTCTTGTTATTGAAATTCTGTCCTTTAAGTTCATTTTTCTTATTTTATTTAGTTGAAAGACATAACCATTTTCAATCTTAACAAGTGTTTATTTTAAAATAGGAAAAAATTTCACTGTGTCTAATATTTTTAATTTATATAACCTAATTTTTGACCATGTACATTCTTTCTTTATTAAAAACATTTTTTAAATTTAAGCCTATTGAAGAGATGCGACATATAATCATAGATATTCTGACAACGAAGAATCAAGAAAAAGTCAACCAGGGTAAGTTTTCTTCAGGTGAATTATGATTTTACTAACATGTACTCATTCAGTTTCCCTTTTGACTCATTTAAACTTTTTTTTTTTACATAAGGTTTTCTCCATGTACTTCTGTTGACCTGCTTCTGGAATGCAATAAATGTCTATATAATGTAGATATTTTAAGCCAGATATGATAGCTCACGCCTATAATCGTAGCAATTTTGGAAGGCTAAGATAGGGGGATTGTTAAGGCTGGCCTTGAACATAGAGTAGGGCCCGGAACATAGAGTAAGGTCTCGAAAGAGAAGAGTTGGCATCCTAGCTCTGGGCTGCTGAAGCCGGAAGATCATGGGCTCAGGCTAGCGTAGGATATGTAGAGTGAGATGCTGTCTCAAAAAACTTAAGGAAAAAAAAAATTAAGGAATCTAATTCAGAATCCATATCTACCACTGAGTATGAAAAGTTTCTTTCTGGGCCTTAGATTTCTGTCTAAGTGGG
>NW_021621506.1:0-2652 GCF_004785775.1 Grammomys surdaster
GACAAGCTGCCTTCCCTTAAGTTTTTAGACCTTGTATGATAAAGAATCAAAAAGAGAAATTATAATATCTCTTATATTCTTCTTAAAGGTGATCAGCTGTTAGGTCTCAATCATGTACTGGTCTAGAAATCAATCCAATATGTGAAATAACAGTCTACTTTTGGAAGACTCGATTTGAACTTTGTCAGAGACATGTTTGGAAGTAAGCTGTAGCTCACTATGATTTACAACAGCAAGAGATAAAGTTGGGACAGGATCTAGATTTCAAACAAGGGTTGGTGCATGTTTTAAGGCTCTATTAATTGTCAAGCTTGTCAGGAGCCATGATGGGACAAGCTAATAATTAGCAGGTGATCCTCCTGAAATGGCTTGCCTTGGATTATTATATAATCTGCCACAAGTGAGCCCTTATCAGCAAGGCTGTAAGGAACTTATTGTAGGAAAGCTTCCTGCTATTAATACGCTTTTGCTATTATTATTATTATTATTATTATTATTATTATTATTAAACATATGTAACAATCACTAAGCAATAGCACACTCCTTTGGAGCAGATCTCTGCAGATCCATGAAGATGCACTGTCTTGTAGTGATGCTATGTAGACAAATAGATGACTTCTTAAGTCTTATTGGTGATCCTATAAGAATTCCTAAAATTATACCAATGATTATTAAGCTCTTTTATAGTGGGGCTGCTATTAGGACCCTTTCTGTTAGTCAAAATTGCAATGAGAACTCTCTGCCAGTCTCCCAAATGTCATCAGCTAATTGCTCTTAATAGTAACTAGACTTTCTCCTCCTCAGAGCACACTCCAAGAGGTTGTAAAACAATTAACCAAATGTCACTAATAGGGAAAAAACGATTTGTTATAGGTGAAAGGACAGAAGATAAAATGTTGCCTGAGTTTATCATGAGATGCCAGGGTGGGGGACGGTTCTGCCAATCCACCATGGTGCATCCACAAAGCTCAGCTGAACCCCAGACAATATCTGACATCCTCACAATACCTGGTAGAAATGACACTCTTAAAGCTTAATGAGTAACTAAAGGATTTATATATTTAGAAATGCTCAGTCAACAAGATCCCCACTCAATTAGAGTTGTTACCCAATATCTGACCTTTTGATAGAAATTGCTACTCAGGACATCTTTCGACCCATGTGTGGTTCTCCATGGCTGATAGTCTCCTTCTCCTCCTCTTCCTCTCTTTCTACCCTCCCCTTTCTCTTTTTATCCCCTCTCCTTCCTCTCTTCTTCTCCCAGTTCCACCTCCTCTTCTACTGCCTAATCACCAAGCACCACTGGGAATACAATATACCAGAGTAAGTATCCTGCTACAGGGCAGGCTGATCAAAAAGGGAAAGTTCCAAGAGAGTCATGGCTGGCTGATACAGGAATAGTCAGGTCCCCAAAAGAAAAATAAAACAACAAACAAGGAATAGAATCAAGAAAACCAGTAATCAAATTTTATAAAGTATAGAACTAAAGTGAAATTATAAAAAAGATAAACAAAAATTCTTGGAAAACCTTTTAATAAAAGTTAAACAGGCTGGGTTTGTTAAAAACATGCCATTTATCCCAACTCATAGGAGGAAAACACAAGAGGACCATTGTGACGTTCACTCCAATGTGATTTACCAAGAGAGATCCAATCCCTCTACAATTTGTATATACAGAGGCATTGTATCAAAATAACAAACAAAAAACTACATAATATTTAGTCATCAGAACAAAGCAAATTATAACTGCTTTACATGCTACCTTTCCTAGTCAGAATGGCCAAGACCAATAAAACTAATCTTGGGGAAGTTATCAGCAAATGGACACACTTATGCCTTGCTGGTGGGTGTCAAACCTGGTACAGATACCAAAGAAATAATGTGGTTATTCCTCAAAATCAAAAAATCATGCTTGAAGTTCACATCTGTAATGAAGCCACTCAGGGCTGAGGAAGCCAGAAGGCAAATTAGGGCTCTCTTGTCAGCTTAGTGAGAGCCAGGGTCAAAGTAAAAAAATAGAAGAGCAGCCAGCCCAGTAGGTGCCTCTTGTGGTCAAGCATGTTACTACAATGCCTGAACTGGTGTTCCATCCTTGAGACTAACAAAGTTGAAAGATAAAAGTAACTTCTACCAATTGCCCTCTGACCTCTACTCACATGTGGTGACCTCTACTCACATGTGGTGAGTGCTGAAAGTAAACAAACTATTTTGTAAATGAGAAATGAGATATAGTTCAGTGGATAGGTGGTCCATAGTATTTATTTCTCAGATGTATTACTTTTCAATTATAGGATTGCATGTTCTGCTTGTGTATGAGTGATCCAGGTGAAGGTAGAGACCTCTGAAGCAAGGAGAGGGCATAGGAACTCCTAGAACAAGAGTTAGACTTGATAGTGGAACCCAATGTTGCTTCAATCCACAGTCACCTCAAATATATACTAAACAAAGTATCATTTTCTACCAATGGACTCTGAACTATGTGCTCTGAGAGAGATTGCCCAGCCCCCATGATTTAAATCATTACCAGTAAAAATGGAGAGAGCTCACTGCTGAGGAGAAACTGGGGATCTTGCAGATGATCTGAGTTCATTTCCAAGCACACACATGTGAGAACACTACTGTCTTGGCTTTACCCCAGGAGAGTCTACACTC
>NW_021621507.1:0-2923 GCF_004785775.1 Grammomys surdaster
TCAAATAGGTCTACCCAGCCCTGATATCTCTGGAAGCCTTGACCTTACACACCTGGGCCACACAGGTCTGCAGAGTGAGTGGATACTTGTATTCTCTCCTGTCTGTCTGGAAAGGGTGTCCCTAAGGAAGTCTAAGAGGAAGTGTGCAGGGAAGCTGGGGCTGGGGCGAGGTCTCATGTTTACTTTCTGTCAACTCCCTCAATTACTTTACGGGATTTAAAAAAAAAGAAAAAGAAAATGAAAGGAAAGATAGGGTCTCATGTGTAGCCCCATCCAGAGATCCACCTGCCTCCACGTCCTAAGGACCATTAGCCTGAGGAATCTTGTCAGTCTCATAGTTTAGTTTTTATGTGGTTTTGTTTTGTTTTATGGAGACTAAGCTGACCTTGAACTCATATATACATACACAAACACACACACACTGCATATGTACATATATACATACATCATACACACATATATATATACATACTTATATACATATATATACATATATATATGTGTATATATGTGTGTGTGTGTGTGTGTGTGTGTGTGTATATGCCTGATTCTGTCTCACCAGTGCTGGGATAAATGTGCATACAACCATACCCAGCCTTTGCCTGCCTTCATCTGTAAACATACATGCTTTCCTGGTGCTTTCACGAGGTAGAGAAAGGAGTCAGATTCCTTTTATCTGAGCCTACAGATGGTTTTCGCTGTCAAGTAGATGCCGCGAACCAAATCGAGACTTTCCAAAGGAGCACCATGGGCTTATGTATTCCACACTGCTGGATATACAGGACTCCTACAAAGATGGAGTGACAACAAGGCCAGTTGGTTTGGGGACTAGGAAACAGCCACAGCCAGCTCAATGGATCTCAACTCTTTTATTTGTTTATTTTTTTGTGGAGAGAGAGACAGGGCCTCAGGTTCTCAGGCTAACATTATATTCACTATTTAGCTGAAGCTGACCATGAATTCCTAATCCTCTGCCTCCACTTCCTCAGTACTGAGATAACAAGTTTGTGCCACCATATCTGACTATTTTGGTTTTTTAGACAGAAACTGACCAGAAGGTCCAAACCTCAAGGAAACCCCTGCCTCAGCATCAGGAAAGCTTGGATGACAAGTGTGTTCTACCCCACACTCAGCCAAGAAACAAAGAATCTCATTCGTCTTTGTTTTGTTGTGGTAGCAACTCTCCTCTGCTGGCCCAGGAGGTTTCCAGCTTTTAAATTCTTAGGAACACATTACCAGCCAAGGGTGGGCTCTGGACATGCTGTATCTACCAATGCATCTGTTACCCATTTCCCTCTCAAAACAACAGGTGGAGGCTGAGATAGTGATACCCCTACTGAAAGATGAGTGCAGGCAGGCTTGTTGTAACTCTGAGGTGACCACTGTCTGGAAACCTCAGCCACTTCTGAAATGACAGGCTGTATAGCCCCAGTTTTTGCATAGGGGACTGTCCCCAAGGGAGTAAGGGCAGTTTCTGTCTCTTCTTCCCTTTGAATTATGACATTCTGTATTCTTACTATCACTCTACCTTACTCCTTTCCAACAAAATCTCCCACTAAACCTGGATCTTGGTTAATTGTTAGGAGCTGACTCTGAGCAGAAAGCATCTATCATCTTTGCAGCCATCTCAGGCCATATACCCTGACAAGAGACTTGTTTTCAACAGCCTACAACAGCTGAGCACACTCTGATAATCATCTTATTTTTCTCACATATCTTGTTTTGTGGTTTAATGCCCCCAGCTGCAAGGTGCATGTGGTAAAGTGTCTTCAGCTGTGTTCCCCTGCTTGTGCTTATATACACCCATGATTTCCTTTCAATAAACGGGACTTGAACAGACTCTCTGTCTTGTCTCCATTCTTCACATCTCTCGCCCCTCCATCCTCTCTCTCTGTTGCTAGACCCTGACCCACAGACTGTAGCCGCAGCTCGGGCTGTCACAGTTAATGGCTACCAAGCCCTAGCCCTCCTCCAGTGTCTCTCATTCTTAGCACTGTGTTTACACCTGAACACCTAGATTTTTATGTGTGTCCTATGATTCAAACTCAAGTCCTCATTCTTGTAAAGCCAGTGTTCTTACCCCTAATGCCACTTCCCTAGACCTCCCTTTACAGTTTTGAGACATTGCCTTTAACCCCAGAGCTTGCTTATTTTGGCCTGACTGCCTGTCCTGGAGCCTGCCTCTGCCTCTGAGGACAGAGTACAGGACTGAGTTCTTGTCGTGGCTTTCCCAAAGGTGCTGGGGATTGGAACACAGGTCCTCACACTCATTCAGCAAGCACTTTATCAACTAAGCTGTGTGTCCCCAGTTCCGGAGGGTGTCCCAGGATGATCTCCTGGCTGAGGACAGAGTGGGAGCAGGGAGGGTCTGCTATCATCTCTGCCACTGCCTCTGCCCGTGTCTCTGCTGTCACCACTCGGTCACTTTCAGGCACTGCACCTGTCTCTCAGAGTTGAGCCACCCCAGGCTGGGCCAATAGGAAGCTGGCTACCTGGCAAGGAAGCAGCTTGGTACCCCAGGAAGGTTCCAGGAGCCAGATCTCTCCCCAAGTCTTACAGCTCTAGTGTTACAGCTCTTGTGACAGAAACTCTTGGACACCAGGATGATTCTCGAACACCCCTTTACTTCTCCAGAATAGAGCCCTTATATACAGTTTAAGGGTGGGTTAGGGTTTGGCAGCAGATAACGCCTATTGGCTTGGTCTGAGAGCTTGGAGATACCTCATCTACATGTGGAAGAGCCTGAGGCACTGTTCCTCGTGACTGATGGTCATAGACCTCTCTGGGAGGGGCTGTGGAGGGCTGAAGCTGAATTAAAAGAACCAGAGCCTGGGTGCAAAAGTCGAACACCTGCCATCCAGATAATGGTCTGGGGGTCAAGACTCACTCAACCAGACACCCAGCTGCTTCTCCCGGGCCAGCA
>NW_021621508.1:0-5900 GCF_004785775.1 Grammomys surdaster
CCAGGGAACAATTTTTCATGGTGAGAAGTCCTGCCCAGTGCTGTGGTGTCAGCAGCTTGTACATGCTACAGTTTCATCTTTCCCCTTCAGCTACTTTCTGAAAGTACAGACACTATTCCTGCTTCAATAGCTAAACAGAAGTGGGGGCAGGCAGGATTTTGCCTGCCAGTTGTACTTTGAATTTTGCTCACAAATGTAAATTTAAGGCAAGAGTTGTGATGGCTTTTTGAGGGGAAACTTCAGGTTGTCAATCCTGTTACTATAGGCTGGGATTGTAGCTGTGTCACTGAGGCCAGCTGTTTGCATTTCTTGTCAAGTCTGAAGTGTCCAGTGTGGTGCCTGACTGTAGTCTAGCAGTTCTCAACCTCCCAAGACCAAGTAAATAGATTTATATTGAGGTTGACAGCAGTAGCATACTTACAGTTGTGGATAGCAGTGAGAGTAATTTCATGGTTGGGAGAGGTGGCCACAGCATAAAGAACTGTATTAAAGCATTGTATAGTTAGGACGATTGAGAACCACTGCTCTAGTCCAGTTTTATTGACTGATGCCTGTTGGATGTGTAGTAGGCAGGAAGAACTTTTTTAAAGACATAAATAAAAACAAATCTTTCAAATTCTTCCTGACTTTGCTCTTACGATGGATCCTGGAACCTCGAAAGCATTTATGTTAAGCACACGGTCTGACCTTTGCTTCCGAATGTGTGGTGAACATTGGTTGCTTCCTCTGCTGCTCTATTAGGAATTACTTGTGCATGTGTCTGCCACCTGTGTAGGTGCCCATAAGAACCAGCAGAGAATGTTAGCTTTTCTGAGGCTGGAGTTAGAGGTGTTGTGAGCCATTTGTTAATGGGTACTGGGAACTGAACTGATGTCCTCTGGAAAAGCAGTGAGTACCTTTATCTGCTTGTTGAGCCCTCTCTGTAGCCAGCCATGTTGCTTTATTGGAGCATGTTATAGAAATGCCCTGAAGGATATTTCTCATCATGACACTTTTTTTTTTTTAGGATGTGGCCTTATTTGAGATGAATTGTTCAGATTCAAAAGAGGAGGATAGTCCAGAAGAGAGTTCACAGGACAGTTCTGGGGATAGCTCGGAGTCTGAGGATGATGTCTGCATTCCCTCTGAAGTCACCATCAAGAAGATTAAGCTTCTGAACACAGAAGGTGGCAAAGGCAAGATTGAAATGTTGGACAGTCCAGCAAGTAAAAAAGAAGAAGCAGTGAAATTAACCACATAAGAGGGGCAGGCACTCCCTGCTAGGATTTTGGGGAGGTAGCCCAGGCTGATTGACTTTAGTCCTTATGGATCACAAAGAAATTCATGAGGACAGATGTATTTTACATAGAAAATGCTCAGACCTTGGCTGCAGAGAAGGTAGTGCCCTTGGACACTGAGAAGGGAAATGAGGAAGAAATGACCAGATACGTTCCTGCAGGTGTTTGCTCTAGAGTGTGGGCTGTTACTAACTCATCTATGCTGAAATCGAGCTATTGATTACAAGATCCCCACTGCCAGTTTGGAGTCTTGGTATATTTTCTATCAAGGCAGGTTGCAGTTTGTTATGTAGGAACTGGGTACTAGAGACAAGTCCAGGATGACAGCCCCCTGCCATTTAAGATGCCTAAATTAGTTCAGGAAAAACAAAGCTGCCTTTTAAAGATTTGTAAGGGATAGCATTTGACATCCTGTTAGAGCAGATTGACCTTTGCTCCTTCTGTAGAGTTTACAAGCCACTATGTGCTATATCAGTGTCTTGTATGTGAGTGCAGTCATGTAAACATTGTCATTTCAAATTGTAATGACCCCAACAGCCTGAAGAATGACTCCAGTTCTTTTAGTGAGCTTAGAGTGTGGATGAGTTGGGTAGCTGTTTCTCTGACTAACCAGTCTTAGATATTGATATCAGGGCTAGCAAGAACCAGCAGCGGGAAGATGAGAGCGGTCTTTCAGGAGGCTATTTGAGTAGAGGAACTGTGCCCCTGTGACTTGGAGGAGATGGAAACACCTCTGCTGTTTGTTCCGGTGGTTTGCCATACCATCTAATGATATTTCATCCTTGCCTCCTCTGAGCCAGGGTCTCCGGTTGGTCCTGGCAGCTTCTGCTCCACACTCAAGCTGGGTTAGAGCATCAAGCCTGGACTACCAGTTTTCCCACCCTCCAGCACTTACCACCCATCTGTACCTTCCTCCATAGTCTCTGAGCCCCTAGAAAGAAAGAGATATCCTGGTCATTTTGCTCCCTGAGAACTGAGCAGAGTGAAATGTTCCAGGGCGTGCATAACTACCTGACTGAAGAGAGTCCACCGTGTGTGCAGGTCAGATCATCATGGGTTACAGTGCTTGCTGCCCAGTGCAAGAAGAGTGCATTCACTCAGTTATGGTTGGTAGCTACAGTATGACTGATCCCTATATTCAGAGGATAGATAATTGTCTTTTCTATTTCTGTGAAGAGACCCTTCATGACTAAGGCAAATAGTAAAAGAAAGCGTTTAATTGCGGGCTTCCTTTCAGTTTCAGAGGGTGAGTCTCTGGCACTCAGGTGGGGAGTGTGGGGATAGCAGAGCAAGAGTATAAGATTGGGCCTGGCTGGGCTTTTTGAAACCTTAGAAGTCTGTCCTTCTCCCCTCCCTGCCCCCCTCCAGTGACACACCTTTTCCAACAAGGCCCCAGCTTCTAATTCTTCCTAAACAGTCCACCAACTAGGAACCAAACATTCAAATCTGTAAGGGCCATTCTCATTTAAACCATCACAATGATTGATTTGGTACGTACGTGTTTGGACATGGAATTTTCTTTATCCTGAGGTTGGAGGGGGCCAGACAGACAGTTGGAAGATGGTTAACTGTGCCTGTGCAGATTGAACCACAACTGAACCTGCCGTTTCTGTGTGACACACAGGGAGTGGAGTACTTGGGGTCATTAGCCAATTGAGGTTGTAAGAGTTGCCTCCCCCTTGTAGACTGAACAGCACCCTCTAACACTGAATGTTAACTGCTGGGGATTGGGGTAGTGCTTTCTGGGGTAAGTCCAGGCTGGTGTTCTAGTCTCCTGAAATCAGCATGTGGTGTCCTTAGCAGTAGGGGTGACCATTTAGCTCTGGTACACATCCAAGTCTAGTGACAGTAGTCACTATTCTGGGATGTGTCTCCCTGGCTAACAGCTCACAGGAAGCTAGAGCACCCTGGGATTGGAGTTTTTACTTAACCCTACAGTTCTGGAAGCACTCTGTGTATGTGTAGTGTCTTTATAAACTTAGCTGCCATTTAAATGTATGTGCCATTTCTGTAGTCTTGACTTTTTTCTTTCTTTTTTGGTGGTACTTCATAGTCTTGGCAAAAAGGTGAAGCACATCCTGCTGGATTCTATCTGCTTTAAGGTTTCCCTCTATGGCTAACTGTGTGCTCCAGTACCTCTCTTCATGACAGGGATATGAAACTCATTGAAACTGTTAAGTGGTTTTATGTCTTGTCCCTCAGCTGAAAGCCTAGGACCCCATTATCTCTAAGGTAAACATTGGGACACTAGGCATATAGTCAAATAGCTTCCCCCCCCCCAAATCTAAGATCAAAGTCTTTCTGAGGGAGAAGGTCATATTGAAGGGAGTCCTGGGAGTTAAAGGGGTATTGGGGTACATATGATCAAGATGGATTGTTTACATGCATGAAATTGTCAAAAATGAATAATTTCTATTTAAAAAGTGTTTGAAGCATTTGGTGGCTCATTTTTGTAGTCCTAGCACTGGGGAGGCTGAGACAGGAGGATTGAGGATTTGAGGCCAGTCTGGATTGCAGAGCAAGACCTTGTCTGAAAACAGAAACAGCCTCTTAAAGGCCTGTGTCCTGGTCTCATGCCTCCCCAGAAGGTTGAACAAGGATGGGCAGCTGGAGCTGGATGGGGTCTGAGATTGCACAGTACCAGGAAGTCCATCCCTACAAGGCTGCGCAAGGTTCTCTCTGACCTTGTCAGGTACTGTCTGCCCGCAAAACCACACTTTGACCTTGTTACAAAGTTAACCCCCTTGTGCCCTCAGTGCTCCATCGTTTATGTAGCCTGGCCTTTACTCTCCATGTCTGTCTGTTCTTTGTCCCGTCTGTCTGTCCTCATTATGAGTTACTATCTCTTGATCTCCTGCCTGCATCTTAAGACTTTACACCTGTTGGCGTACATGTTGCACATTTTAGGCTAAGATCCTTCTATGGGGAAAATATGCAGCTTTTTGTCTTTCTGAATTTGAGTCAACTTTCTTAATATACTTTCTAGAGCTGTCCATTTTTTGTTCAGATTTTGCTTTATTTAAATGATACCCTATTATGTCTTTATATATCACATTTTGTTAACAGTTTTTCTGTTGGTAGACATCTAGACTGGCTACGTGTCTGCTACCATGAACATTGTAGCAGTAAGATGGATGTCTTTCTGATAGTGTATGGAGTCTTTTGGGTATCAACTCAGGAGTAGTATAACTGGGTAAAAATTTTTTAATTTTTTGGTGCACCTTTATGATTGTTGTGTTTGGGTGGCGGCTCCTGTCCTGATACATCACAGCAGGCCAAAGCAGGTCCATGTGGTAGAAGTTTTATTAGAAAAGAACAGGGAAAAAGGGAAGAGAAAAAAGGAGGAAAAGAGTCGAAGGTGAGGAAAGGTTCCCCTTTTATCTAGGCTATGACATAGGCTGTTCCCAGGTGAGTGTGTAGAGTGAGCTCAAGAAGGTGTGCAGGGTTGTCATGGCAACAGATGTCACCTATGTGTGACATTCCTGAGTTTGGAGCTGGTTTGCCAAGCTGGCTCTGGATTCCAACAGTGATGATTTCCAAAAAGCCTGAATTCCTTTGCATTATTCACTAGCACTGAGTATTTCTTTTTCTTTCTTTTTTTTTCCAAAGGGAAGGGGGTTTATTAAGGGCAGAGGGCAAAGGTGGGGAGAAAAACGGGAGAAGATGGCGGAGAAAAAGGAGAGAGAGAGGAAAGAAGTGGAGGCCCGCCATGACCACGTGGAGAGAGGGGGAAGGGAAGGGAGGAGAGGTGAGGGGACAGAGAGAAGCTAGAGTCAAAAGAGCAAGAGAACAAGAGCAGCACTGAGAATTTCTTTGTCCACATCCTGACCAGCACTTGATAGATATCTTCATAGCTGTTGTGGAAGAGTTGAGATGTTATCTGAAGGTGTGATATTTATGATGGCTGAGGATACTGAACATTTTTTAAAATGCTTGTGGGCCATTTGTGTTTCTGCTTTAGAAGACTGTACAATCCATTTCATTAGCCTGTTTATTGATCGGCAGGTTTGCTTTTGGTATTTAAATTTTTTTCAGTTGGTTTGCAAATTCTAGATATGGGCTCCCTGTCTTAGTTGGTAAAGATTTTCTCCCATTCTGAGGGCTGTTGATGTCTTTTGCTGTAAAGAAGGTTTAATTTCATGTATTCCCACCTGTTTTCACAGGGGGAGTTTCTGTGCTGTTGAAGTTAGGTTTGAAAAGTTTTTTCACAGTGTTTTCCAGTAGCAGGTGTAGGTTTTAAAGTAAGATCTTTAACCTATCTTGAATTGATTTGTGGAGACAGGATCTTTCACTATGTAGCCAAGGCCGTTCCAGGATTCACTGTCGTCTGGGCTGGCCTTGATCTCAAGGCTACTACACACCTGCCTTTGCTTTCTAAGTGCTGGGAATGAAAGCATGCATCATCATGCCTGGCCCTTGGGTGACTTGTAAGGATGAAAGATAGGGCTCTTCCTCCTTCTATAGGAGGTGATCCAGCTTCCTAGTACCATTTTCAGACACCTTTGTCATAGTGGCTCTAACTTTGTGGGTTTGTTTCCAGGCTTAATCCTGTTTGATTGGGTTACTTGATTAGCTTACCGGTTTTGTCCCAGGAAGAGGCTGTTTTGTCACTAGAAGGCTGTA
>NW_021621509.1:0-5947 GCF_004785775.1 Grammomys surdaster
ATGTGTTAGATTTTTGTCAAAGGCTTTTCAACATCTAATGAGGTGCTTATGTGGTTTTGTCTTTTAGTCTGTTTATATGGTTAATTGCATTAAAAGGTCTACATATGTTGAACCATCCCTCCATCTCTGATATGAAGCATGCTTGATGATAGTGAATGTTGTTTTTGATGTGTCCTTCAATGCAGTTTGCAAGTATTTTGTTGAGTATAATTTGCATCGATGATCATGTAGAAAATTGCTTTGTAATTCTCTTTCTTTGTTGAGTCTTTATGTGGTTTGGATAGCATGGTAACTAACAGTGACCATATAAAATGAAATGGACAATGTCCTTTCTCTTTCTATTTTGTGGAATAATTTTAGGCATATTGGCATTAACTCTTCCATGAAAGTCTGGTAGAATTTTGTACAAAACTGTCTTTTCATTGGTTGGATTTCCTTTTTTCCTTTCTTTCTTTTCTTCTTCTTCTTTGTGTGTGTTTGTGTGTGTGTGTGTGTGTGTGTGTGTGTGTGTGTGTGTTTGTGTGTGTGGTTTTTGTTGTTGTTGTCCTTTTTGAAGGTATTTATTGACTGCTTTACTTCACTATGCTTCTATTCACTAAGTCCGTTTAAATTGCTTATCTGATTTGTTTTTTCTGATTTATCAACATTAAATGATATTTAACATTGGTAAGTGGTATGTACCTAGAAAAATTATCTGTTTCTTTTAGATTTTTCCAGTTTGGTGAAGTACAGGTTTTACAAGTGTGTCCTTATATTTATCTGGATTTTCTCAGTGTCTTCTCCCTTTTCATTTTTGATTTCTGTCATTTGGATATACTCTCTGGCTTTTAAAATAATTGAATAAGGGTTTGTTGATCTTACTGATTTTCTCAGTGAACCAACTCTTTGATTTATTGATTTTTCTCTTTTTCTCCTTTCTTGTACTTCATTGATTTCAGCCCTGAGTTTTACTATATCTAGCTTTCTATTCCATTTGGTTTTGATTTCTTTGTTTTGTTCTAGAGCTTTCAGGCATGCTGTTATATTGTTTGTATGAGATGTCTCCAGTTTTAAAAGTGCAATTAACTAATTACTTAATAAGTTCTTACATAGGCATTTAGTGCTATTTACTTTTAAAAAACCTTTTTTTCATTGTTTCTAAGATTGTACATTGATGTTTATTCATTTTCATTTGGTTTTAGAAATCTTTACCTTCTCTCTTATTTGTCTTTATACGTTTTCATTCAGTAGAGGGTTGTTAAGTTTCCACGTGTTGGTAAGCTTTCTATTGTTTTTGTTGTTGATGATATCACATTTTAAAGCATGGTGGTCTGATAGGATGCAGAAAGTAATTTCAATTTTCTTGTATCTGTTGAGACTTTCTTTGTGACTGAGTATGTGGTTAGTTTTTGAGAATGTTCTATGAGATGCTAAGAAGCAGTATATTCGTTTGTGTTTGAGTGAAATAGTCTGTATATATGTTTAGTCCTTTCTGCTTATAATTTCTTTTAGTGTCAGCATTTCTCTGTTTAGTTTTTGTCTGGATGACTTGCCTATTATTGAGAGTGGAGTATTGAAGTCTCTCACTATCAGTTTGTTAGAGTCGGTATTTGATTTAAGCTGCAGTAATATTTATTTTACAAACTTCCCATTATGTTTGGGATGTAGATGTCAATTGAATTGCCACCTTAGTGAATTTTTCCTTTGATAAGTGGGTAGTATCCTCCAATATCTACTCTGATTAGTTTTGGGTTAAAGTCTAATTAACCACATTTTAAAATGACTATGATAGCTTACTTCTTAGGTCCACTTGCTTGAAATATCTTGTTTGACCTCTTGAGGTTATTGTCCATCCTTGATGTTGACATGTGTTTCTTGTATGGCTCAGAAGAAAGAATTCTGTTTCCCCATCCATTCTGTTAGTCTGTGACTTTTTTTAATTGTAGTACTTGAGATAATTAATATTGAGAGATATCAATGATCGATAATGTTTGATTCCTACTATTTTGCCGTTTTTGTTGTTGTCGATGGTGGAGGTAGTAGTAGTGTGTGCATGTTTCCCTTGCTTTTGGTTTGGCGGTCTAAGATTATTTATTCCCTGTAATTTCTCCCCATAAACCTCTTTGGATTAGAGTTTTCCTTCTAGCATCTTCTATGGGGCTGGATTTGTAGATTATATTGCTTAAATTTGATTTTATCATGATTTTTAAAAAATTTTCTCCTTCTATGGTAATCAAAAGGTTTTTTTAGGCATAGTAGCTTGGTCTGGCACCTGTAGTCTGAGTCTGCAGCACATCTCACCAGGCCCTTTTGGCTTGTAGCATTTCAGTTGAGAAGTCTGCCTTTTTATGTAACTAGGTCTCTTCCTCTTGGAACTTTTAATGTTCTTTCTACGTTCTGTATATTTAGTGTATTGATTATTATGTGCCGAGGTTCCTTTCTTTTGTGGTTTAGTCTTTTTCTGTTCTTGTACATTGATAATCATCTCCTTCTTCAGGCTAGGAAATTTTTCTCCTATGATTTTGTTTAAAATATTTTCTGGCCCTTTTACCTTGGTTTCTTCTCCTTCCTCCATTCCTTTATTCTTAGATTTAGTCTATTCATAGTAACCCTGATTTTGTGGATGTTTCATACCAGGAGTTTCTTAGAATTAACATTTCCTTTGAAGTATCCATGTTTTCTATTATACTTCAATTCTTGTGATTCTCTCTTCCATCATTTATATTTGGTTGTATGTTGTAAATCCTTTTCTATTACCCACATTTATTATTTGCAGAATTTTCTCATTTTTTTCAATTGATTCTGTTTCCCTTTTCAAGTCTTGAACAATTTTATCTATTTCCTTATTCTGTCTGTACTTTCTTGGATTTCTTTATGAATTTATTAATTTCCTCTTTAAGCCCTTTTATCATATTCATAATAAGGTCTTTTGCTTGTGTGTCAGCTATATTGGAGTGTTCAGTGCCTGCTGTGGTGAGGCTGTTGGGCTCATGTAGAGACACATTGTCCTGGTTGTGCTTTTACACTGGTGTCTAGGAATCTGATTTGGGGAAAGCCATAGGTCTAAGTGCTGATGTGTGGGTTTGTTGGCTGGGTGGGTTTTTTTTTTTGTTTGTTAGTTGGTTAGTTGGTTTTACTCATTCACTTTACATCTCACTCACTGGCCCTCTCTTGGTTACCCCCTCCCACAATCCTTCCCCCATCCTCCCTCCCTTTTCCTCTGAGCCTGTGGGATTCCCCCCTGGTAGTCCCCATACCCTGGCACTTCAAGTCTTTGCTAGACTAGCGATTCCTCTCCCACTGAGGACAGACAAGGCAACTCAGCTAGTGGAATCTATTGCATATACAGGTAATAACTTTTAGGATAGCCACCCTGTTCCAGTTGTTCAGGACTCACATGAAGAACAAGCTACACATCTACTATATATGTGTGGGGAGGCCTAGGTCCAGCCCATATATATTCTTTGGTTGGTGGTTCAGACTCTGAAAGCCCCTAAGATCCAGGTTAGTTGACTGTTAGTCTTCCTGTGGAGTTCCTATCCCCTTCAGGGCCTGCAATCCTCACTGCTAATCTTCAGTAAGAGTCTACAAATTCCATCAAATGTTTGGCTGTGGGTGTCTGTATCTGTCTGAGTCAGCTGCCGGGTAGTACCTCTCAGAGGACATCATACTCCTGTCTTTATGGTTCAGGAGATGGTGTTTTATTCTTGGTTTAGCTTCCTTTCTGGAGTTTAAGAGAAGGTCATGGCTGGACTGTGTCTGAAACACAGTTTTTTGTGGACCTGGAAGTTGTGGCCATTGATGGTTCCAGGTAAAATGTATTTCTGGGTATTGGGAGTAGACACTTGGGTATTGGGTATTGGGTATGGGTTTCTGAGGGAGTTCACAGAAGGGAGCAGAATAGGGTCTTCCACCAGCATCTGCTTTTTAAGTCTTCTTTGAAGGGGGTGTAACTGGTGTTTGGCTACTTTGTGGGTTCTACTTTCTTTCATCCTTCTCTACCCTTTCACCTCCCTAATGCTAGGTAAGAAAGAAGAAAGAATAGAAAGGAAAGGGGTAATATTACCTTTAGACTACTTCCTGCTGCATAGGTGTGTCATGTCATGTTCTTTTGGGCAAGTTTGAGCTTCACTGTCAATATATCTGATTTCTTCTTGTTCTTTCTTCTTTGTACATGACTCCTCAATAAACTGCAACCAACAACAACCAACAGCAACCAACCAACAACCAACCCATTTCTTGGGACCCTAGTATTTACATACCTCAGAAAATTCCCCAGAATTCCAAATATCACAGAATCACAGTAACTATCTGCAGTTGGCAAACTCATGCCTCTCCTAGACATCGAGGCAAATCATAGTCAGCTGCTGTGCACAATCTGAAACAACCACATATCCCACACTTGGGATTAAAGTAAAAACATATACTATCTCTCTGTTTTTTTTAAAGGAGCCAGAATTCCAAAATTGTCACTAAATGGGGATAGAGAGTGTAGGGACATCACCCCAATAGGTTTGCTATACTGGCTGCTGCATTTGTGGACTAGGATAAAGGAACTGGTGGGGGTAGAGTGGGTAGGAGGAAAAGACCTGTGGGATTGACAGTAGACAGCAGCAGGGGGCAGGGAAGACTGCAATGGGTGTTGTGTTGCAGAACTGTGAATGAGACTATTAGATTTGGTCTATAAGAACAGAGGGAGATGTGAAGACCTGCAGTCAGCCTACCTGATCCCATGGCAGGAGTGGCCTGTCTCTTTTTAAATTTCTTTTTTAATGTAGACACTTCCTCATAGGACTGCTTCCAGTGTGTCCCAGAGGTTTTCTCATGTTCTGTCTTCATACTCACTTAATTCGTAGAATAATCTTATTATATTTTTTCACTTTGTGGTTTCTTCTTTGATTCATTCACTGTGGGGCGGTGGGCTGTGAGAGGCAGCTGGGTACCTGGTTGAGCAGGCTTCGAATCCCAGAGACCCTCAGGGATGGTAGGCATTTGGCCTTGCTCCTGGGCCCCCTGGTTCCTTTCACATAGACAGCCCTCTACAGCCCCTCCCAAAGAGAGGTTTGTGACCATCAGACACATAGCACAGGTAGAGGGTGTGACACAGGCTGCAGACCCTTAAGACATCTCCATATTCATGAGATAACTAAAGGCCAGAGGGCATAGCCAATTAAGCATTCATTCCCAGACCCTCCTCCTTGCAAAAGGTATTTAACCTCAGGCCCACCCTGAGAATACGGAGTATAGTTTCATTCATTTTCTTCCATGACAATAAACATTTTAAGAGCATGGACTTCCTCTCCTCTTTGGGGCCTCAAGGTAGGGAACTATGGAGAAGGTCTTGAACTAACCTCCCATGATCTCTCTACATTACAGCCACAGAGGCACCAACTCAAGCTACTTAGCCTAGCCAGCCATGACCCAGCCAAAAGAGTCACCATGACCAAGAGTCTCATTCTCCTCAGGATGCTACCAGAGCTTGTTACCCTTGTCCCTTTGGCTGCAGGTAAATCCACCTTGTACTCCCCCCTGTCTTGATCTTTCCACAGCCTCTCAGCGGTGCCTGAGAGCCCAAGGGCTGAGAACCAGTTGGTTCCCAGCAGCCTTGGCCCGGGGACATCCAACCCAAGAGCTGAGACTTCAGACAAAGTTTTCCGACCCCTGGAGCAGAGCCCTACAGCCTCCAGGCACTGCTTGGAGTAAACACAGTCAAATTCCCCTGCCTCTGCCTCCCTAAGAAACTGCAGGTGTGAGACTCATAATTCAACACAACAAGACCCACACCCACGCTCACACTACAGCCCAATTCACCATTTAATATCCAATTTAGTTCCAATTATTTGAATATTTACTGGAGCTTGGGTGGTATTTTCCTTATGTTTTTGTTTCTTTATTTCTTTGCTTGCTGTCACATAATATAGAAAGATTGATCCCAAACTCTTTGAATTTATGATGGTCTCTTTTATGT
>NW_021621510.1:0-8844 GCF_004785775.1 Grammomys surdaster
GAACTCTCATCTCCTCCTGCACTGTGTCTGCCTAGATGCTGCCATGCTCCCATCTTGATGATAATAGACTGAACCTCTGAACCTGTAAGCCAGCCCCAATTAAATATTGTCCTCTATAAGACTTGCCTTGGTCATGGCGTCTGTTCAGAGCAGTAAAACCCTAACTAAGACACCCTGTCACCTCCTGTGCCTATGATACTGTATAATCTGCCTTCCTCTGTGCACCATGTTCCATCACACAGTCTAGCTCACTTGTCCATTCTTCACAGCCTTTCCTCACTCATGCTGGCTTCACTGAGTATGTATATACATATACATACATACATACATACATACACACACACATGCACACGCACACACACACGCACACATAAGTGGCCTGCACTACCTAATCCCGCAAACACACACCGGCATATTGATTGGTAAGGAGCTTCCAATTGGCGGGATTGATCCTAAATGCCCAGATAGGGCCTGGCCTGTCTTCCCTGGGCTGAGCGGTTGGCGATTCATTGCCCCAGTCCATATGACTGGACTCTAGTTGACGTACGACTTAGGACATTGGCCGTTGGGTGAGTTCCCTCCTTGAAAGCAGTTCATAGCCCTCCCACCACCCCAAGCTCTTGCAGCAGCTGGAAATCCTGGTACCAAGTTGAACTGCTTTCTGGTGATCTCCGGGAGTTCACCACAGCCGAGTCCCCTAGATATTCTCGTGATGACCTGATATCTAGGCTGTTTGCTGATTTGCTACCGACTTTTCTTTCGGGATGCCAATATGAATAGCTCGGTAACAGCCCCCCTCCCCGTCACCCAATGGGTGCTACATTGTCTTCGACTGCATCCCCACACACCTCACTGGGTTGTCTTCTGAAAAACCTCAAATCTCTAAAATTAACGCCTGATTTGAGGCCTTTCAAAATTGATATACCTCTGCAATAAGGTCTGGATTCAGTACTCTCTAGATAATGGATTAAAGTGGCCACATAATGGCACACTAGACCCAATCATTTTACAGGGTCTTAACACATACTGCCAGCAGTCTGGTAAATGGAAAGCGGTTCCCTTTATCTGAACATTCATCTACCTTCACTCTAATACCTCTATGTGTTCTGCCTGCCCCCCCCTTCCCCACTGGTCAGAGTAACTGTCCACATGGTCCCAAGAAAGATTTCTTAAGCTCGGAGCTAACCCTGTGCTTCCCTGACCCTCATTCTAGGACTCCCCCTCCTCTTTCTCTGTCATTTGCGGCCAACTACACCCACTAGTTTAGCTGGTTTGCCTGAAAAGCAGCAGGTCCAGGACCCTGCTTGCTCCCTTCCCGGCTTTGCCTCCTCCATCATTTGCAGCGACTGGACCCATTTAGTTCAGCAGGTTTGCCTAAACAGCAGCGGGTTTGGCACCCTGTTTGCTCCCTTCCCCTCTGTGGTTCTTAGCTCTGCTCTGGGTCTTCTCCTTGCATCCAGCCAGGGACCCTCTCTGAGACTTGCTTCCCCATGTGCACAACCACCCGTGCAAAGGGCTTGGCTGCCCACGCATCTCATGAGGCTCTCTTTTTCTCCCTCTTTGCCCTGGACCTGTAAAGTGAGTGCTAGCTGTGCCTTCCACCACAAACACAGCTAACATGAACATTGCTGTGATACGGGACACACTTGCTTTTCCTTGCCCACTGCACACTCTAGCCGCCAGAGTCACTGGGCAGCGACTTCTGGCAGCTAGTAGGAAGTCCCGCCCTACCATCACTGCTACAGATCTGACCCGCAGCACCTATGCCCTCAGCTGTGGGCCCATAGCACAACCCCGGATCATGACCTGTGGCCCACAGCCCCAACCTGCCAACTTTCTTATTCTGGTTCTAGCCAAATGTTTCCTTGCTAATACAAAAATATGCTTTTCTCTGCCTACACAACCTGCCAAAGTTACTTAAGCCTCTTTCCTATCCTGTCTTAATAGATTTTTACTACTGCTATTAAATTCTATTCAGTTACAACCAACCCTAATGGCTCTCAATCTTGTCAGAAGTCTGCTAATAGTATATTTAAGTTTATGGCCGACAGAATTCCCAAAACCTCTTAAAGTTGACCCAAGATGGTTTCAGAAGACTTGGACACCAGACATCTAGAAGATGCAGCCTGGATAGCATGTGATGATATAGTCACTAACAAACGCAGTGGGCTAGACTGGATGCTCTGAGTCAAATGACTTAGCTAAGTCAAACCAAGGTAGGTCATTTCTCATGTCACGCGTATCCATTCCACAGAAAAAAGCCCTGTGTCTTCTGCACTTGGAAGCCATACTGACTTCACCCAAGAGACTACGGAGATCATGGGAACTGTTGGCTAGTGGACTCTGTCATTTTTAAAAATAATATATAACTGGTAGATTATTATTTAGTCTTTCTCAGACTTCTGACTACATTGACGGCTAAACTTTCACAGATTATCTGTTACCTCATTACCTAAACTCAATTGCCATCAATTAAATGCTTCATATTTCCTCTTCTTGCTATGACACTATCCTAATATGATCTGAGTTCCTATAAACTTGCTTAATTCTAATAAAACATTCCACTATACGATCCAGCAAAGGTTCATTTTAAAGACTGTGTTGTTAACTCATGCTGTTATCTCTTTTGTAAACTTACAAGTTACAGGAAACCCACTCAGGTCTACCTCTCATGGACCAAATAGATGCCATCTAGATCTTCTCAAGTCCAGGCACATCCAAAACAGGTCCAGAGAAGCAACCTCTAGATGCTCCATCTCCTGTCACACACACAGCTGCTTCTACTGGACCTGTTCCTACTGATCAATCTTCAGATGGCTCAATCCATAGACCTTGGACAGCCAGAAACACCCAACTATCCTAAGACCAGAAAAACATCCTCCATACTCATTCTTCTAGGTTCCCCCTAAAGACATGTCACCCCCAATGCCAGCAGGAAGTAGCCAGATATCACAACAACCCTATTCCTGCTTCGCCATCACCTCTAATTTTTCTTTTTTAATTAAATCAAAACAGAGGAATGTTAGTATTCTGTCTAAACTCCACCTCCACAGTTATCTGGCAACAGCCAGGTAGGCCTGCCCACTATAAAAGGGGCTGCTTGCCTCCTCCTCTCTCTCTTGTTCTCTTGCTCTCTTGCCTCTAGCTTCTCTCTGTACCCTTGCCCCTCCCCCTTCCCTTGCCCCTCTCTCCACGTGGTCATGGCCGGCCTCTATTTCTTCTTCTCTCTTCTTCCTTTCTCCTCTCCTCTCTTCTTCCATCTTCTTCCTCTACTTCTCCCCACCTTTATGCTATCTCCTGAATAACCATTCCCCCCCACACACACACCCAGAACCATTTGGTCTAGTGTGGTCTGTTCTATGCTGCACACAGACATCTAACAAAGATCATATTCTCCTCGAGGCCTGAAAGAATGTCACTGGGGTCAATGGGGCCCCTACCTTGAACCCTGAAGACATCGATGAAGGGTTCCCTCTCCAAAGACCTGACTGGGATTAGAACTCGGCAAGAGGTAAAGAACACCTTAAGGTCTATCGCCAGGCTCTGTTAGTAAGTCTCAAGGCTGCTGCCAAGTGACCCACTAATTTGACCATGGTAAGAGAAGTCAGGCAGGCCCCTGATGAGTCACCTTCAGTCTTTCCAGAATGACTCATGGAAGCATTCAGACAGTAGACCCCATATGACCCTTCTGCAGAGGAGCACAAGGCCATGGTAACCATGGCCTTCATGGATCAGGCTGCAAAGGATACCAGAAGAAAACTAAAGAATATAGAGGAATTGCAAGATAAGTCCCTGAGGGAATTAGTGCAAGCGGTGGAAAAAGTATTCCATAATAGAAAAACAGAGAAAATGAAAAAAATGAAAAAGAAAATGAAGAAAGAAAACAGAAAGAAGCAGAGGCCAGGGAACTACAGAAAGAAAAGCACCAGGATAGAAAACTACAAAAGATCCTAGCTACAGTAGTAAGGGAGAGTAGGGAGGATTTGAGCCTCAACCACCCACTAGGAAACCACGGCCTGGATCCCACGGTGTGCAGAGTTAGCTGCCCCCCTTTATCCCTTGACTAGAACTGGACAACCTTTCTACTGGGGGAGGAGAGAACAGCAAGCCTTTGAGGCCATTAAGCAGGCAGTACTAGAGGCCCCTGCATTAGGGCTGCCTGACACCAGTAAACCTTTCCACCTTTAAGTGGCTGAACATGGAGGTGTGGCCAATGGAGGTGCTGACCCAGTCACTGGGCCATGGAATCGCCCTGTTGCCTATTTGTCCAAAGAGTTAGACCCCGTGGCCGCTGGGTGGCCTACCTGCCTAAGAATAGTGGCTGCAGTGGCAGTCTTGTTCAAGGACACTGACAAGCTGACCTTGGAACAGAATTTGACTATAAAAGCAGCCCATGCCCTCGAGAGTATCATGTCAGTCCCCTGACCTGTGGCTTACTAACTCACGGATGACCCACTACCAGACTTTGTTGCAAAACTCTGATAGGAGCTGTTTCTCTGAAAGGTAAAAAACGGAAACAGAAGTAAAATGATGAGAATGGAAATAAGAATCACTAGCATATGCTCTGGCACTCACCTGCAATCTTAGCACTTGGAATCAGAAGCAAGAAGATCACAAGTTCAAGGCCAGTCTGGGCACTAGGGCTAAAGTCTATCAAAAAAGGAAAGACAGGGGAGAATATGAGCTACTGCAAACAATCTTTACAAGAAAGGAACAATGAGTCTGAACTGGAGAAAAAGAGAAATAAAGAATTATATCCTCTGAGAGAAAAGGGCTCATTTAGAGCCACATAGAATTGATAACCAGAGTTTAACACTCAGGGGTTTTTCAATACTTTATTTATTTATTTTTGTTCACTTACTCTCAGGATTTTAAGGATATAAATGAGGAATTTCAAGATAAGAAACCAATCCATGAAGTGTCAGAGAAGCAAAATCATAGGTCCCTGCAAAGAAATAACAGCGAGAGAAACTTTTACAACACAAAAACCAGAACTCTGAGGGCAAACACTGTAATGCAGACATTCCCCACCTTGACACTTTCCCAAGAGAAGTAGCATGACTTTCTGAGATGTGCAAGGCCCGGCAGAGACGTTACTGCCCACACAGCCTTCCCCAGTAACTCTTACCCAGCTGCCTGAGCTGACAGACAGAACCCAGAGCCTGGCAAGTCACAGGAAAAGCAGATTGTGGTGACCATTGCAGTGGCAAAAAGATAAAAGTTAAATTATTATAGATATGCTATTTATTAAAAATGTCACAGTTTTACAAAAGATGCACAGTATAAAAAAAATAGACATAAGATTGTAGCTCTGTCGGTACAGTGCTCACCTAGCATACATGAAACCCTGGGCTCTAGTACTGCATAAACCAGGAGGTGTAAGCCTACAGACTCAGCACTCACAGGAAGGAGGCAGGAGGGTCATCAGTTCAAGGTTATCCCAGGCTACATAGTGAGTTCAAGGCCCATATAGTGACATGAGACCTGTGTCAAAACAATAACAAAAAAAAAGGTCATACATGTAAATGAGATTCTGAATGGTCCAGGGATGTGACATGTTCCAGGTTCATATAATAAGGTTAAGATAATAATAATAATAATAATAATAATAAATAATGTGTGTGAGAGAGAGAATGTAAAAGTAGGTCATACTATATACTATAGGAGATCAATTTAAAATCATCTCAGACTACAGAAAAGTATTTTGTTTTTAATCGAGGCTCTTTTCAAATTATATAATGTATATTTCTACCATAACCTTACGTTAATAAAGAAATATAATGCATCATGCTAATATGTTATGAACATATTCAGTAACATATGTTACTGAAGTGGTGAGAAATTTTTAAATTATGGGAACAAGAATTTATACTTCAGATGGTATCTACTCTTTGAAAACAAAGAGAGCAGACGCCCCGCCACGCTCTGATGTGTGGCAAGGACCAAGTCTTTGCTATAGCAAAGCACCAGAGACTTATTAGCTCAGAAAGCTGCTAAGAAGTCCATGATGAAGGTGATGGAAGATTTGGTTCTTGCTAACTGTGCTCATCCTCACTCAGAGATAGCTAGCTGCCATCTAACAGTGGGTTCACATGCACTTTCCTTCATACACCACTTGGAGAGAAAAGTCCCTGCCTTTTTGTATGTTTGCATGTGCATGCATGTGTGTGTGTTTGCATGTGCATGCATGTGTGTGTGTGTTAGGAGAGACTGAACTCAGGGCCTCGCGTATGCTAAGCGAGCACAGTGCTTACCACTGAGCTATGTTCCATTTGCCTCTTGCTCTTCTTGCAGCAAAGCATGATCTCAGCATGAGGAGTCCAGAGCACATCATCTACACTTACTTGTCCCCAAGGTCACCAGATTGACGCCATTGCACTGGGAAGCAGGCTCAAACATGTCTTGGGAGATGGGACACACACGTGATAGCCTTTCTCCCACCAGACAGCCAGAGAGGCCTGATGGCCACACCCACAATTTTCAGCAGCATCCATATCTCCCAGTCAACAATGCATGGAGTGGCCTACGGGCAAGGAACTCCTGGAGGGCCACCCCCTAGTGGCTCAGATCCTGCTGTTAAAGTCTGGCCCCTGGTGTCCCCTCCATCCTGGCTTCAAACATCTCTGAATGTGGCCAGTCCACCATGAGTCACCATCTCTGTAATAGTTCAGGCACAGGGAGTGACTCAGAGAGAATGGAGGACAGTTCCCCTGCAAGATGGGAAGGAGAAACAGGCTGTAGTGAGGTAGGCGTGTTGACAGGCTGTCCCAAGTGTGCCTTATGTCCCTATACAGAAAAAGGAGCCCAGGCAGCCACCCGCACAGGTGACACTCATCTGTGAGTGGGCTCGGCTGCATTCAGGCTGAGAGCTTGTGAGGGAAGTGGAGGGAAAGGAAGAGAAGGAGGCTAGGGAGAGGGAGGTCCTTCTGAGGTGGGTTTCTCAATGGAGCAAAGTGACTAGGGGTGACAAGGGCTGAGAAAGCCAGAGGTGCACATACATGTACAGGAAGCAGGTGCCTATTCTTGGCTGTAGGTGTCAACTAAGCTGACAATGAGTCCATCTTGTATGACAATGAATCTCTACCTTAACTTTAGTTTACCTTGTAAAGTGGGGTTACCCATAACCAACCATTTATGCAGAGGGGCAAAGCTGTCAAGAATTATCTTCTAAATCTACTATTGTAGGATAAACTTGGTTTACAATTAAGTCAAGGTTCATTATAATTCACCTTCTGGCATGTCTGAAGACAGCTATAGTGTACTTATATACATACATACATACATACATACATACATACATAACAAATAAACAAATCTTTAAAAAAATAAAGTAGATAAAAAAATTGAGGAAGATATTCTGAGTTCAACCTCTGGCCTCCTTTTGTGTGTGCATGCATACAGGCACACACACAATTTTAAAAACATAAATCTATAAGGTAGCTCAGTAGAAAAAGGTGCTTGCTGCCATGCCTGATACCTGAATTCAGTCCTTGGTACCCTCAACATGAGAACTAACTCAAGCAAGTTGTTCTCTGACATCCACACATGTATCATGCATGACTCATGTACATGTGCCCAAGCATTAAAACGAAATTCAAAATTTGCTAACTTTTGCTGTTGTTTTGTTTTTGTTTAGTTATTTGAGACAAGGTCTCAATGTGTATATAGCCTTGGCTGTCATGAAACTCATAATGTAGACCTGGCTGGCCTTAGACTCAATCTAAGAGATCTGCCTATCTCTGCCTCCCAAATGCTTGAATACCACCATACTGAGCATGAATTCCTTTTAAAATATGAAAACATAAAACCCATTTCAATTGCCACAGTATCCCTTCATATATAATGAATGACCACGTGGAATAAACTTAACAAGAAATGTAGACTTTATAAGACAAAGAAAGTGCAAAACCATGCCACTACACAAAGGAAGATTTGAACCTGTTGCAATGGAAGTCAACAGATACAAAGGTGACACCCTCACATACCCAATGAAGCACCTCACAAGACCAAAGGTAGTCTGTGTGTGCCAAATCCAGAAAAAGGAGCTTCCTGAAGGGTTCTAACCATCTAACTGGACATTGGAGATAACATCATCACAAAAGGCCCAGTTCCATTGGTCAGCATGTTTCAGTGGTAAGGGGGCCTCATAAGAGCCTTTAAGAGTTGCCTTGGCCATGGTGTCTCTTCACATCAATAGAAACCTAAGACATATTCCTCCATCCCTGTATTCCCTGCTCTAGCCTAAGCCCCTCTTCCTCTCCCCAGTTTAACCCTTCCTATTCCATTGTTCCCTTCTAACCCTTCATGTCAGTGCATTCTATCCCCCAATAGCCACCTCCATACCCCCTTAGTCATTTCCTGACCTCTGTGGGTTTTCTAAATGAAACACACATATCTGAAGACTCAACGCTAACATCCACATGTGACATTTGCCTTTCTTGGTCTGGGTTGCCACATTCAGAATGATTATATCTAGCTCTATTTTTGAATAAAATAATTTTTAAGTCCAGTAATCCCAAGGGAAGGAGAAGAGGGAAGAATAAAATTGAGAGGGTTTCTGCCATCTTTCATTTATGATATAACAGTTCAAATGAGAACAGCCCCACCCCCAATAATTCACATGTTTGAATTCTTGGTCCCCAGTAGGTAGAACTGTTTGGGAAGGACTGAGATGCATAGCCTTCTTGCTCTCTGCCTCCTTCTTCTGGTTTGAGATGTGAGCTCTCAGCTCTTCTTGTTACCATGTCTTTACTCTACCATTATAGATTGTGAACTCAATTAAACTGTTTATTTTATAAGTTTCCTTGGTCATGATGTTTTATCACAGCAATAGAAAAAAAAAAA
>NW_021621510.1:8944-9579 GCF_004785775.1 Grammomys surdaster
TTTTTTTTTTTTTTTTTTTTTTCTGTGTAGCTCTGGCTGTTCTGGAAACTGCTCTGTGCCCAGGCTGACCTCAAACTCAGAGATCCACCTGGCTCTGCCTCCAGTTTGCTGGGATTAAAGGTGTCCTCCACTGCTGGCCAGCAGATACACAACATTTGAACAATAGGCAAATATGGGCTTTTTGGTCTGACTCAGGTCTCTCATCAGGACTACCAGGCCTCCCCTGGCACTGCCTTCAGGGACTCATGGAGAGTTGCTGGTCCTCCACTCCCATATTCAAGGTTCAAGATTATTCTTTTCCCATAAACACTCCTCAGGAGACTGTTTACCTTTCATGCCTTCTCAAAGTAAGAGTGACACCCATCAACTTCCACTGCTGTCACCACCACAGGCTTCTAGAAGCCCTTCCCCCACTAATGTCTGTTTCTCTTAAGATTTGAGCTCATTTTCATTATGGCTGAAGTAAAAGCAAACAGTTGGAGGAGACAAAGGCTCACTCCTGAGTAAACAAAAAAAATTTTCATCATCTGGCATTTTTTTAAATGTGAATTGATTTTGACTGATTTTCTATTTTTCTGTTTTTAACAGTTGCCAATGAACAACATGTTGTTCTATGATAGGACACTAGAAAAGAA
>NW_021621511.1:0-7647 GCF_004785775.1 Grammomys surdaster
TGACAGAATTGGTTATTAAATAACGATATTGACAGAATTGGCTTTAAATAAAGATATTGACAGCATTGGTGTTTAAATAAAGTTGTTGACAGAATTGATTTTTAAATAAATATATTGACAGAATTGGTTATTACATAATTAGTTATTAAATAAAGATATTGACGGAATTGTTTATTAAATCAAGATATTGACAACTTTTATTCAGTAAAGATATTAACAGAATTGCTTATTAAATAAAGATATTGACAGAACTAGTTATTTAATAAAGACATTGACAGAACTGGTTATTAAATAAAGATATTGAGAGACAGAATTGTTTATTAAGTAAAGAAATTGACAAACTGGTTTTTAAATAAAAATGTTGACAGAATTGGTTTTTAAATAAAGATATTCACAGAATTGGTTATTAAAAATACTGACAGAATTGTTTATTAAATAAAGACATTGACAGAATTGGTTATTAAATAGAGATACTGACAGAATTGGTTTTTAAATAAAAATATTGACAGAAATGTTTATTAAATAAAGATATTGATAGAATTGGTTATTAAATAAAGATATTCATAGAATTGGTTTTTAAATAAAGATATTGACAGAATTGATTATTAAAAAAATTTATTGTCAGAATTGGTTTTTAAATAAAGATAATGACAGAATTGGTTTTTACATAAAGATATTGACCGAATTTAGTATTAAATAAAGTTATTGACAGAATTGGTTTTTAAATAAAGATATTTACAGAATTGGTTATTACAGAACTTATTATTAAATAAAGATATTGACAGAATCGTTTATTAAATAAACGAATTGACAGAATTAGTTTTTAAAGAAAGATATTGACAGAATTGGTTATTACAGAATAGATTATTAAATAAAGTTTTTGACAGAATTGGTTATTAAATAAAGATGTTAAGAGAAATATAAATTAAATAAACATATTGACAGAATAGGTTATTACAAAATTGATTATTAAATAAGGTATTGACACAGTTGGTTTGTAAATAAATATATTGACAGAATTTGGTGTTTAAATAATGATGTTGACAGAATTGGTTTATAAATTAAGATACTGACAGAATTGGTTACTACAAAATTCATTATTAAATAAAGTTATTGACAGAATTCGTTATTAAATAAAGATATTGAAAGAAGTGGTTATTAAATAAAAATATTGACAGAATTGGTTTTTAAATAAAGATATTGACAGAAATGGTGTTTAAATAAAGATATTGACAGAATTGGTTATTAAATAAACTTATTGACAAAATTGGTTGTTAAAGAAAGGTATTGACAGAACTTGTTTTTAAATAAAAATGTTCACAGAATTGGTTTTTAAGTAAAGATATTGACAGAATTGTTTATTAAATAAAGATATTGACAGAATTGGTTTTTAAAAAAAGATATTGACAGAATTGGTTTTTTCAACAAAGATATCGACAGATTCGTTTTTTAAAGATACTGACAGAATTGTGTATTAAATAAGGCATTGACAGAATTGGTTTTTAAATAAAGATATTGACAGAATTGGTTTTTAAATAAAGATATTGACAGAACTGTTTATTAAATAAAGATATTGACAGAATTGGTTATTACAGAATTGATTAATAAATAAAGATATTGACAGAATTGGTTATTAAATAAAGATATTGACAGAATTGGTGTTTAAACAAGGATATTGACAGAATTGATTTTTAAATAAAGATATTGACAGAATTGATTATTAAATAAAGCTATTGACAGAATTGGTTTTTAAATAAAGATATTGACAGAATTGGTTGTTAAATAAAGATATTGAGAGTATTGGTTATTACAGAACTGATTATAAAATAAAGATATTGACAGAATTGGTTATTAAATAAAAATATTGACAGAAGTGGTTATTACACAATTGATTATTAAATATATATTGACAGAATTGGTTATTAAATAAAGATATTGACAGAACTGTTTATTAAATAAAGATATTGACATTGACAGAATTGGTTATTAGAAAATTGATTATTAAATAATGATATTGACAGAATTGGTTTCTAAATAAAGATATTGACAGAATTGGTGTTTAAATTAAAATGTTGACAGACTTGGCTTTTAAATGAAGATATTGACAGAATTGGTTATTAAATAAAGATATTGACAGAAGTAGTTATTACAGAATTGATTATTAAATAGATATTGACAGAATTGGTTATTAAATAAAGATATTGACAGAATTGTTTATTAAATAAACATATTGACAGAATTGGTTATTAGAAAATTGATTATTATATAACTATATTGACAGAATTGGTTTTTAAATAAAGATATTGACAGAATTAGTTATTAAAAAATTGATTATTAAATAAAGATATTGACATAATTTGTTATTAAATAAAGATATTGACAGAACTGATTATTAAATAAAGATATTGACTGAATTATTTATTAAAAAATATATTGACAGAATTGGTTTTTAAATAAAGATATTGACAGAATTGTTTATTAAATAAAGATATTGACTGAATTGGATTTTAAAAAAAATATATTGACATAATTGGTTTTTAAACAAAAATATTGACAGAATCGGTTATTAAAATACTGACAGTATTGTTTATTAAATAAAGACATTCACAGAAATGGTTTTAAAATAAAGATATTGACAGAATTAGTTATTAAATAAAGTTATTGACAGAATTGTTACTACAGAATTGATTATTAAATAAAGATATTGACATAATTGGTTATTAAATAAAGATATTGACAGAACTGTTTATTAAATAAAGAAATTGACAGAATTGGTTATTACAAAGCTGATTATTAAATAACGATATTGACAGAATTGGTTTTTAAATAAAGATATTGACAGAATTGGTGTTTAAATAATGATGTTGACAGAATTGGTTTTTAAATAAAGATATTGACAGAATTGGTTATTAAATAAAGATATTGAGAGACAGAATTGGTTTTTAAATAAAGATATTGACAGAATTTGATTTTTAAATAAAAATGTTGTCAGGATTGCTTTTTAAATAAAGATATTGACAGAATTGATTATTAAATAAAGATATTGACAGATTTGTTTATTAAATAAAGATATTGTCAGAATTGGTTTTTAAATAAAGATATTGACAGAATTGGTTTTCAAATAAATATATTTACAGAATTGGTTATTAAATAAAGTTATTTACAGATTTGTTTGTTAAAAAATACATAGACAGAATTGGCTATTGCAGAACTTATTATTAAATAAAGATATTGACAGAATTGGTTATTGAATAAAGATATTGTCAGAATAGGTTTTTAAATAAAGACATTGACAGAATTCGTTATTACAAAATTGATTATTAGATAAAGAAATTGACAGAATTGGTTATTACATAATTGCTTTTTAAATAAAGATATTGACAGAATTGGTTATTAAATAAAGATATTGAGAGACAGAATTGTTTATTAAATAAAGGTATTGACAGAATTGGTTTTTAAATAAAAATACTGACAGAATTGGTAATTAAACAAAGATATTGACAGAATCGGTTATTAAAGATACTGACAGAGTTGTTTATTAAATAAAGACATGGACAGAATTGGTTTTTAATTAAATATATTTACAGAATTGGTTTTTAAATAAAGGTATTGATAGAATTGTTTATTAAATAAGTTATTGACAGAATTGGTTGTTAAATAAAGATATTGACAGAATTATTTATTACAGAACTTATTATTAAATAAAAATATTGACAGAATTGGTTATTAAATAAAGATACTGTCAGAATTGGTTTTTAAAAAAGATTTTGACATAATTGGTTATTACAAAATTGATTATTATATAAAGATATTGACATAATTGGTTATTAAATAAAGATATTGACAGAACTGGTTATTAAATAAAGATATTGGCAGAATTATTTATTAGAATGGTATTGACAGAATTGGGTGTCAAATAAAGATATTGACAGACAGAATTGTTTATTATATACAGATATTGACAGAACTGGTTATTAAATAAAGATATTGACAGAATTGGTTTTTAAATAAAGATATTGACAGAAACTGTTTTTAAATAAAGATATTGACAGAACTGGTTATTAAATAAAGATACTGACAGAATTGGTTTTTAAATAAAGATATTGACAGAATAGGTTATTAAATAATTGATTATTAAATAAAGATATTTACTGAATAGGTTATTAAATAATGATATGACTTAAGGGCAGTGAAGGGGTGGACTTCTGGAGATGCTCAGTGCTCATGAAAGGAAGGCTTGCTGGTGGACAGAGAAATGCATTTCTCACAGGACCATGGCATACATCATCTTGTAAACAGAGAGGCCCTTCTACCCTAGACAATGTACCAGGAAGTGGATATATTTGCCAGCCACAAGCAGAGAGTAGGAGATGTGTCCACAAATACACATGTAGTTAGGTAGGTAAGTAGGTAGATATGTATTTACTTAAGAAGTTAGATAGATAGATAGATAGATAGATAGATAGATAGATAGATAGATAGACAGATAGATAGATCGATACATACATACATACATACATACATAGATACATAGATACGTAGATATATAGATACATAGATAGATGAATAGATTAATAGGTAGATAGATGATAGATAGATAGATAGATAGATAGATAGATAGATAGATAGATATGTGGCTAGCCATCCAGTTATCATCCTGTGGTAGTGAGCATTGGAGAGAAAGTTTGAAGACACCTTGAGAATTTCTAATGGGCACACTCTAAGGTTCTTGGTGTGAATCAGTATCAGAGGAGTTGGTGGGGGCAAAGGTTGTACTGTGGGTATCTTGGTGGTACAAGTGAGAAATGCTCATTGTGCTTTTTGTCTAGGTGTCTGTCATCTTTGGTCCACTTGAATCCTTTCTGTGAGCTCTGTGTTTCATGTGTGCCTAGCACATGATAGGCAGGTTTGTGTGTACTAGGAAAGGGATAGAAGGATCCATAGTGAAAGTGACTGGGGTACTTTGGAGGAATGTAGGTTATTAAAGCATCCCCTGAGTGCTGTGTGGTGGTTGGTGAAGGACTGGGGTATGGTGGAGGTGGGGTGTAGGGTTATAGAGAGGGGAGAGATTGTGTAGGAGCTGGCATTAGCTCATAATGGTTGCCTGGTTTCCTGGTCCCCTGGAGATGCTGACTTAGTAGATGCTTAGAATTGTGAGCCAAAGGCCAGGGCCTGGTTGTCAAGGGGGCAGGTAGGGATGGAATATTCATTCCTTCTTTGGCTATGTCCTTGTCCTCAGTTCAGGGTGCTAGTTGGCTTGCAGGAGATATTGTGAAGTGGGCGGCCAGCCCCTGTGGACCTCTGAGGTGGTCAGATAGCTGGATAACTTTGTGGGGCAACACCCACCAGAACTCATACTGAAGGGTACATGAGATACCATCCTATATCCCCTGGTAAGTATACCTAAGTTTTGAGGGTGTGTAGTGGGCTTATTTTCACTTCCCACCATACTCCAGGCTCATACCAGGGAAGCTGAAGGCCTCAAGGGCACACAGAACAGTCCACCTATTGCCCTAGGTCCTCTTTATAGCCTTCTGCAGCTAGATTTAAAACCAGTGATGGGCCTAATGCCCCATTTTTCCTTTAGACTTAACTTGTAGACCAAGCTGTCCTTCAAATCACAGATTTATGCCTGTGTGTTGTTTTAACGTTCCTTGCTATCACTTGACTTGTTATAGTAAATTATCCACTTGTGTGCACTCATCCATTAAAAGTGTCAGTTCTCCAGGGTGGTGGTGGCACACACCTTTAATCCCAGCACTTGGGAGGCAGAGACAGGCAGATTTCTGAATTCTAGGCCAGCATGGTCTACAGAGTGGGTTCTAGGATAGCAAGGTCTATACAGAGAAACCCTGTCTCGAAAAACCAAAAAAAAAAAAAAAAAAAACAATGTAAAATGGTTTCCCAACTTAGAAAAGGACAAGTGAGTCATAGGCAGAGTCATAGTGACCTGTCCTCTGAACCTTCACCCAGCCCATACCCGGTTCTGAAAGATATCTGTATTCCCCCTAAACACCCACTCTCCAGTGTCATTCCATTCCCCACATCCTGCCTTTCTGTGTTTATAACACCTGTGTGAATGAATTATGATTTGAGAAAAAATAAATAAAGTATGTATAAAAAAGAAAGAAGGAAATGCATGCCAAAGTAGCAGGTTTCATGAAGCATCATTATATTTGGGGGTTAGCCATTATCAATATAATAACAGAAATTTTAAATATGATTATAACTGTAGCACTGTTACCAGTAGATGTCTGATAGATGTGTCTTTTGATATGTCTTTGTAGACTTAATGTTGGCAGAATTATAATTGTTTAAAAAATAGTGTGAAAATTTAAAAAAATAAAAGAAAGTGTCAGTTCCTGTACAACCTCAGCCACAAAGAGCTGTAAATCACTGTGTTGGTCAGTGAATTGAATATAGTTCATTGTTAAGAGCAGTCAGTACTCTTACATATAGCTATCTGTAGAGCTTCTTGGAGGTGTTCTTATTTGTGATAAGAATCATGAGCTATTTTATAAAGATATTTTGCAATAAGTTATTAGCAAGTCCAGACTGAAAAATCTATAATTCACTGAAATCTTGACTATTATTCTGGCATCAAATTAGTTTTACCTTGATTAAGAATCACTTATCTGTCACACATGTTACAGGAACTAAGCTAAAGGCTTACAGGGGAGAATCCTTGTGAAATTCACCATGAACTGATGACACTTGAGAAGAAGCCAAAATTGTAAATGCCTCTTCCAACTGACTCAAAAAATATCCTTCTCTCTTTTAGTTATCAGGATGATAGCCCTGGGAAGATGAAGCATTTATGTGTCAATAGTACAGGGCTTAGAAACCACCTTTTCATCAGAAACTTCAACTCAAAAAGCTTCTAAGACTGTGCCATATGATATCTGTAAACTTGTGCAGCAGGTTCCTTTATATGTGGATGAGAAGAGTGCTTCAAACTGTTAAATAGCACCTTGACAGATGTCCTCTAGTGGTGCTCCAAACGTGATTGTTTTTGTTTACTCTGAACATTGTGCTATAGCTTTGCTTGTGTTAACATCCCTGATTTTTCTTTTGAAGTTTTGTTAAATATTCTGATGGCTGAAGGAGTGAAATTTCATGGTCCCTGGGATAAAAATGTTACTAGCTTCTATTGTATTGCATGATATACTTAATCTTTCAATACAATAGCATTCCCACTAGACAGTGTGTAACTGTAATTTTTGAAAGCCTTTTCTCATGACTTTCATCATTTTCCTTCTAGCTCACCACCCACCAGAGGTATTGAAAAAGAAAGGAAATGGAGGAAGTGGACCAGTTTCAAAATGGTTCTTTGGAGCAACTCCAATCTGCTATGACATCTAATGAGCAGCTCTGTTCACAGGTTGGCAGCAGCAGTTGGATCCACTCTGAAACTCTTCATGGCTATACCAGCAAGCCAGTTCAGTAATGTGGGGATAGCAGCAGCAGTGGCACAAAGTAGTAGGAACAGTCAGGACTCAGCTGAAGGCACTAATCAGCAGGAGGCATTGGACTAGCATGTACATCAGGAAAAATTCTCAGCTACGCTTTTCTTAAGGAAATAAAGATCAGTGAACACAAAAGACCAAGAAGTGTTTAGCTATGCAATCAAGCCAAGGCCCTCTCCTA
>NW_021621512.1:0-7476 GCF_004785775.1 Grammomys surdaster
TATTTAGTCCTTCCCCAGGGTTGAGAGAAACAATGTCTGCCCCTTCTTCTAAAGGCCCCTGCATGCATGGCTGTGTACACAGGGCCCATCTAGCCTATACTTCTAGCTGCCTCCTAGTTTTGTCAAGTATGATAGGGACAAAGTTGCCTATAATTGGTTGAGAGGAGTGAGTGAATACTGAGGTGAGAGTCCCATGACCCTCCTTGCCCCTCTTTCTGTGAGAAAATGTCAATATTCAACAAACCCAGCTATGAAGTTTTTTTGTTTTCAAAATGGCACCACTGAATACAGGAAGATGGCAGCACTTTGGCTTCGAGGGTAATCCTGTATAACAGATGGAACTAGTCTTATGATGGTGACAAATGAGTTGGCAGCAGTGGACTTTTAGATTACCTTCTAGAAGAATATGGATTCGCAAAAACTGTGTTGTGTTGGGGTTGTGTTGTGTCTTACCACAGGAGTGTCCTCCACAGTGTTTCAGCTGTAGAAGAGGAAGCTCTTGCTGCTGCCAGCTCTCTTCTCCCATCTGTCCTTCACAACCCTAAGCATCTCACTGACTACACAGAATACATCTGGACACCCACACTCATTACAGATCAGATGCCAGGCTGTTTGGTTTGCCTGGACTCTGCCTCTCCCTGACTTTCAGTGGCCTGGGTTTTTGGTGTGTGTGTGTGTGTGTGTGTGTGTGTGTGTGTGTTTTGTTCCCTGCTGTTGTGATAAGGTTGAGCTAGAAAAATTTGGGCATGATGAGATTGCTCCTAACCAGAACTTAATATTAGTGAGCATGTGAACATGATTAAAAGAAAATTCAGGCTTCTGAGGAGTTAGCTTTTCATGTTGGGAAACGTTTTTAAGTTGAAGAGCTGATGGGAGAATAAGAATTACTCTGTATTTTTCACATAAACTGAGCATACTGATAGACTCTGTGATCCCAGCCCTTGGGAGATGGAGGCAGGATGGTCAGGCACTCAAGGTTGTTCTCAGCTAAACATTCATTGACTTCAAGGCCAGCCTAGGATGTATGAGACCTTGTCTCAAAAACAAAACAAACAAAGACATGAACAACATCAACAACAAAAAACAACTTAAAAAATACAGATGCTGGCCTAGGGAGAATGTTCAATGGATGACTCTTGGATCCCTAGAACCCATAGGAAGCTGGGTAGGCTACAGCATGTCTGTAATCCAAGCTCCTGCTTGGAGATCAGAGGCAGCCACAGGAGAATCCCTTCAAGTTTGACTTGCAACAAGCAGTAAGAGGTCCTCTTCTAAACAAGGTGGAAGAGGAAGATTGTCCTCTGACTTCCACACATGTACTGTGCACATGTCCTCACCCGCACGCAGACACATGTACACCCATACACATATCCCACATACAAGCACACACATGAGATAAAAAAATCGCATTGAAGTTTCTTGAGCTCCCCTTGCGTTGAGGTAAGTCAGTTGTGGAGCATTTGTTAAGATGTGATTTGTCTGCTGAATCTTTCTTGGAAGGTAAAACCATCCTGAAAAGGTCCTCAGTGCTGCTCTGCCCCGTTAGCTTCTGATGTTTGGGCCTGCCTCTCCTGTTCGGATAAGAAGATGCGTTTCCATTCTCCTGCTTGTACAGGCCCCAACCGAAGGCCTCACCTTCCTTAAATCCCCACCTTCCAGCTTCCATCCACAAGATCACTGAGTCACTCCATGTCTCCTCTTCTAAGTCCTAATTCAAGGCTCTTAATTTCTCCTAGGTGGCTTTGGTTGGTGTCCCAGCCTCAAATTGCATAACATCCCAGTTTTATATGTTCAACCTACAGCTGCTGCAGAAGGCCTCCCACACTCTGCCTCTTGCTCCAGCTGTTTCTCCATCTTTGGGGACCTCTAAAACCTGTTAATTCTGAATGGATGGAATACAAATGCATGAGGTCATTCATACAGCGATGACCTAAGTCCCACTGCCCTGGCCTAGTCATTTGCCTGCTGTGTAGGCTCTGGACCCTTGCCATGATTTTTTTTTTTTTTGGTGTAGTGGGGTGGGCTTTTATGCTGGTTACCCATCATGGTGTCTTAAAAGCCAGAATCATAGATTCCTTTTGTGATGACCCCTCTCTGCTTAACTGCCAGGAGAGAGGATATGTCTGTATGTCTTTATTGAAGATTTTCTGGGTGCTTCTGTGACCACAGAGCTCCTGTTCTTCCTTCCTTCTTATAAATGCAGGGCATTTGTCATCGTCCTGAACTCCAGGTTGGGGACAGTGGAAGGAGACCTGAATGTTTTTCTTGCTGCTACCCATGAGCTATGTGCACCTTGACAGGTTACTTAGCCGACACACACTCTACCTGTGACATGTCCTGTCATTCCTCCTGGTTTGGGTAAGTGTTACAATGAAGTGTGACAGACACCAAGCGGTCTGGGCAGAGTGTCTGGCACATGGAGAACCCTGAACAAATACCAGTTCTTTCCCTAGTCTGTATTCCAGCCAAGGGATTAGAGGCAGTTGAATGTGCAGATTGTATTGAGTAGGTACTGATGGCCCTGCCAGCATCACCCAGTCAGAGGCTATGTAGGGATGAAGGCCTGGAGCTCTGTCTCTTAGAGTTACAACCCTGGCTCGATTTCTTTGATTACAATCTTTACTAGGGGCAGACTATGTTCCAGAGCTTTGTCATGGTGATCCGTCCTCTCTTTGGTCAACAAAGCAAAAGAGAAAGATAGTGTGTTGATAGATGGCAGGCAGAAACCCCAGTGCTCCACTCTGTTGTAACTGAACTTGTCTCTGCACCCTATTGTGTGACAGCATGTGTGCATGTGTGGGTGTATGCATCTACATGTATGTAGAGGCCAGAGGTTGCCCCGTTTTGTGAGTGCCTTCTGCGTTTTTATTTTTTCAAGCATTATTTTTATTCTTGTGTGTGTGTGTGTGTGTGTGTGTGTGTGTGTGCTATGAAATGTGAACACTGGGAAGCCAACTCTTGGTCCTCTGGAAGAGCAGCAAAGATTTTATAACTGCCAGGTAGGCTTTCCAGCCCTCACCTTATTTATAGAGACAGAGCCTCTCACTTCCACCTAAAGCTTGCCCATCTGACCAGTCTAAGTAGCCACCTTTCCTCAGGATCTCCTGTTTCTGCCTCTGACACACTGGGATTACAGCAGGCATTTAGGTGAGCGCTGGGGATCCAGACTCAGGCCAGCCTGCACATGTGGCCAGTGCTTTAGCAACAGAGCCCTTTCATTCCCCCGTCCTCATTGTGTCTCGGGGATGACTAGCCTCGTCCGCACACATCATCCTTTTCTTCTCCTCAAAAGAGATTTTCTGGGTGTGCTCCTCTTCGAGAGCAAGACTTTTGAATAGACTTACCTTTCCTGATTGTAGCATGCCCTGGCATTATGCAATAGAAATCACCTCGAAGCTTCTTCTGTTCTGGCTTAGAAATGCCATTCTACACAGGAGTCCATGTATAATGTTTGCAAGAAAAACCCCGTGAAAACTATATTTGGTGTGTTTAGAAGAAGGCATATTGAAGTAGCATTTTACTTTGAAGGATCGTTTTAGAACTGGTGTTAAGCAAACACACCTGTTTAATTAAGGGAGGTAATTAAGTCGGTGTTCATCAGCGCGTACCCAATAGTCTGACTCGAAGGAGGTTGTGTACTACTCGAGCCTTGACTTGAGAAGAGACAAATCCTTGTTTCCGTATGCACCTCTTAGTACATGGGAATGTATTTTGTGCCAGGCTGTGATTGTAATTGCAGTGTTAAAGCCTTGGCGAGCTGTGAGGTGCATCTGATCACTCTGAAGTCCTGAAGTGGAGATTCCAAATAGCTGCTACCTCCTGTGAGAAGAGCTAAGTCAGCTTCATTATTTATCCTGCTGGGATGTGGAGCGAACAGGTCGGGGAAGTGAAACCTTCTCCTCAAAGAAAGTGGATGTGTTACTGAACTTGGGGGTCATAGACTTCAAGAAGATGAGTTTACCCGCCCATCTCTGAGAAGCCAATTAAGACAGCTACATTTATAATAATAAAAAAAAAGCTGAAAGAGGAGATTTATTCAGTATTGCCACATTTAGGAAGTGGGACAAAGAGACCCAGTGACCTCTCCTTCCCCAAATTCATCTTTTGGGTCCTGAAGTGTGAGAGTCAAGCTTAAAGATTGATTTCTTAGTATTTCAAAATATATGTACATGTGTGTATTTGTTCCTTATGTACACTTGAGCATGAGTGACTTTGCAGTCAGAGGCACTGGATCCCTACACCCCCACCCCCCACCCCACCCCTGGAACTGGAGTTATAGGTAGTCTTGAGTCTCCTCAAGTGGGTTCTAGGCCTGGAACTCAGGTTCTCTGAAGATCAAGCCCTTAAGAGCTGAGCCATTGGTCCAGCCAAAATTAAAACTTAAAGAGAGGGTCAGGGCTGTCTACATCTGAGCAGCTACAGTCAAGTCATGGCCTGGGCTCTGCTGATATTGTCTAGACTTTAATCTCAGCCTGCAAGGTGGTCTGTAGGTTGTTAGAGCTGTGTTATATCTCTTTCCTGGGGACAAGCCCCACTCTGGCTTTTCCTTATCTCAGCATGAGATTCCCATGGAACTTCTCATTTCTTAGGGTCTATTGTTTGAATAATCTGATAGATTAGGGCACACAAAGGCCTCTTTAGAATACCTTCATTGCTGCTGTTACTCTTATGTAGTTCATGGCCACCAATGAGAAGAGAAATGCTAGTTTAGAATCTTTGAGAAGTGAGCCAAAGGGACAGATCTATGCGTAAGAGGAACATACATCACTGTGAACTATTATTAAGCTCCATACCTAATCTATTAATGGAAAGCGCTATACAATGGAAGATCTAAGGCCATTTTAATACTAAGAGTTTATTTCTATTTCTGATTTTTGGGGGTGCTCTTCTATGCAGTAGACACCTGGCCCAAGTTATTTCCATATATACATATTTATATATTTGTACAAGTATATATTTATATTGGTCCATATATGGAAATATATTTATCTATACAAATATATATAATTTTATTATGTGTATATTGCTTTAATCTATGTCTATAGCATGTGAATACCCAGTCTTCTCAGAGGTAAGGAGAGGACATTGGATCTCCTGGAACTAGAGTTATGGATTATTGTGAGTTGCCACATAGGTGTACCTGGGTCCACTGCAAGAGTACCTGGTACTCTTAACCACCGATCTGTCTCTCTAGCTCCTCCCTAGTATAATTTTAATCTCCTTTAAGGTCATTTTGCTTTAGCTGTTTCTAGCCATCATCTCAGTGTTATTCCAGGAAGTTCTAACTGTATTGTTTGTGAAGCTAGTTCATGTTCACTGCTGCATAGGCACCCATCATGTGTACATTATAATTTATCTGATGTTACACTCCGTGGAAACGTGTGTCTTGCATGTACAGATATGTTTATTGTGGCACAAGTATGTAAAAATCATCAGGAAACTCCTCCCACCGTAGCAGTGAAATATTATTCTATTCGGCTTTCCAGTTAATGACTGTGTCTTGCTTTCTGGCTCATCTGGGCAGGAATCTTTCTCCTTGTCTCTGCAGCCTGGTTTCCACATATCTCATTGTTTGTCAGGTTTTGTAAACTACTTGACGTGCATAGTATCATGAGGTATGCATGCTAGAAGGTTTGGTGCAATACTATTTATATAAAACATCCATCACGTTGGTGTTCCACAGGCTGCTGGGGACTTTGTGAGCAGTGCAGCAGAGGACTCAAGCGTGCTGCACTTGGGATTGTCATTTATTTTCGTTTTACCTGCTTTGTGTGCATGGTAGGATTTTTGTTTATTATTTGGTTTTAAACATGTTTTCATGTCAGACTCATGTGAATAAGAATTTCCAGTGGATAGGTTATGAAGTCTAAAATAATCTCACAGAATGCTTGGCATTGCTTTGTCAAGCACCTATACTTGTGCATGTGTTGTGTGTGTGTGTGTGTACTGTGTTGGATACCATGCCCCTTCTATACATGCCTTCATATTCTTTTTTAAAACAAGCTTCCTGGGGAAGAGCTGAGAAGATAGCTTGATTGCTATAGTGCTCACCATGCAAGACTGTGGACCTTTGTTTGATACCCAGAGCAAACACAGAAAGCTCTGTGTCATGACACATGTTTATAATCTCATCTCTGAGGCGATAGAGACAGACAAAGCCTGAGAGAGACCTCTGTCTTCCTGTGCACACACAAAGATCTTGGGTAGAGAAGGAGAGCCCCAGGGTGATGTTGTGGTCCTGATTTTAAGGAGTTTTCAATCAGGTCTGAAGAGAAATTCTCAAATGCAGCTCATTTGATTGTGACACCTCAGATGATCTGATACAACTCTCTTTTTGAGGATGGAGATGTGAGTTTCAGAGTTGTGGAAACTTGTCTGAGTGAAATCTCTTCTTGCCTTCGTGTTTCAGCTTGTGTGAAATCCTTTATTGGTGGAGGATTGGGCAACACCAAAAGAATGCTGGGAACACTCGGTTTTATTGACAGGGCTGGTGCCACCAGAGTGGCTCTGGAGCCCTATGGATTTCTGCCCTCTCCCATACAGAAGACATGTTCCCTTCCCTTCTGTTTTATGTGGATTTTTGGATTGTGTTGTTCTGCATGAAGAATTCTGAACTTCACTGGAGATTTGTTTCGACTACAAATAAGACAAAAATTGTCTGGCAGACAAGGGAAGGAATTCACTCTATGTATTGGTAGTCACTTCATTATATCAGGCCTTTTGACTTTGTCTTTGGGCACACATTTGCTTCTAGACAGCTGCGCAGACCCAAGAGTCTCATCACATGGCTTTTCTTTCATGGTTGAAGCCCTGGTGTGTCTCTGCTTTAGATATTGTCAGCCTCGGCCTACGCAGCTTAATTGGACAGAAGTTCTGGGAGGCTGGTGATAGGTCAAAACCATAGCCATGTGCTGGATACCATGCAGACTCTGTGGCGGCTATGTCTTCCATCCCGTTTTAATGGCAGAAAGATTGTATTTTTGTTTTGAAACAGTTTTTTCTAAGAGTTCATATAGGTTTTCTATGCAATTACATTTCAAGCAAATAAATGATAGAGACTTGTGTTTTGATAAACTTTGTCCCAAGCTTTATTACAAAGTTGCAGGTTTGAGTTTGAAGGGGGAAAGGGGGCATCTGAGTAACGGTATTTCTGTCAGTTTGATGTCAGTGTGATGTTAAAGATTGGAAAACATTGCTGAGAACCCCCTATTCTTTCCTGGTGAGGAAATCTCCTCATTTCCTTCATTGAAGATGAGTGAATACAGTTAATGAGTAGGTATATTTCTTTTTTACTTTTAAGGTACAGATTTATTTACTTTGGGAGTGTGTTCGTGTATGTGTTTATTTACCATGCATTTATTTGCACATGTCCTTGCCAAATCATGCATGGAGAAGGGTTGTGTAGCAAGTTCCTGTAAACTAAAACACTTTTTTTTTTTTTTTGGTGGAAAAATCAGAAAGTAGCTGGGTATGGTA
>NW_021621513.1:0-400 GCF_004785775.1 Grammomys surdaster
ATCCTCTCACTCAACAAGGCAAACCTATGTGTTAGAAGTCAAACCTGGATTGAGGCTAAAATTTCCACCAGAAAGGAAGTAGGAACCTCTGTGGTAACTCAGTTAGGTGTTGGCAAAGGGCTGGGGTACACTCTACACCAAGGACTGTGCTAATGAATGGCTAGGTAGGATGTGGTGGGTAGTGTCTCTAGGTTCAACTGCCATGATCGTAATCCTTGAGTACTTAGGTTGTGGGGACCCCATTCCATCTTCAGAATACTATTTATGGGTCTAATATTAACTAAAGGAGTCATTTTATGATACTCCCATTGTTCCTGAAGTACCAAAGTATCAATTTAGTGCTCTGTAGTCACCGAAATGATGTCAAATACACATTTGACTGCAAAATATTCTAGAGAAG
>NW_021621513.1:410-14180 GCF_004785775.1 Grammomys surdaster
CTTCCTTCCTCCATTCCTTCCTTCCTTTCTCCATTCCTTCTCTTCCATTCATAAGTTCTGTAAATGATAAATGATTTTATAGTTTTGAAATCATAAGCCTAAAGTTTCTGAAACCAGAGAAGCCCTGAGAGATGTCCCTGCCTACATTCCGATTTTATACTTGAAGACTCTATGGTGCAGAGAATGGAGCATGGAGCCAGATTTGGGCATCTCAAGTTTCTTCCTTATTCCTATTCTTAGAGAAGAAATGGGACCTAGGCAGTACTTTGAGAAGGTTTTCTATTTCTCCATATGCTGTTTGTTTGTTTGTTTGTTTTCCTGTGAAGTTCCTTAAAACCAACAGAGAGGTAAGTCATGATTGCCTTTTGATTCACTTACCAACAAACAGCTGGCTGTAGAGTTCCAGGCGAGTGTGACCTTCAGTTGGGGCCTTTCGGATCTGCTGGGGCAGGCGATCCACCTGGAGACTGGCTTGTTTGACATTCCTCTCTGCAGTGACTCGATGCCACTGGTCATCATTGAGAGGAGAAGGTGACCTCACCACGATCTCCACTGGCCCATTTCCAACATCAAATGAAAAGGACACTTCTGTGGCAGCTGGGGAAGCACAAAGCATGAAAGATACATGAGTATATTTCTCCCAGTTACCAAATAGCAGTGGATTGTAGAGGGAAGTCACACAGGTCAATGGCAAAGCCAATGGGAGAAAGATAAACATGAATTCATTATTGTCAGTAACCAAGAAGAAGAAAACAATAAATTTCTCTTGGGGGTATCTGTGTGCATGCATTTATTTAATTCATTTAATTCTTAGAAAACTTCTAAGATGATGAAGTTACCATCATCAACTCCAGATAAGAAAAATGAAGCTTAGGGAAGTTGAAATAAGATATTTTTGTTGATAAAGGTGCAACAGTGGCACTCATATCTTTGTGGTAACTAACAGCTTCCTAATTGAATTTAAGTCCTGATCAACAGGGGAGAAATCATACCTGGTAGTGGAAACTTAGCAAACTACCCAGGGGTAGTGAAGTCGTAGATATTACAGGAGAATCTACTACCTCTACTTTACTACACCAGCATAAATCTTAACTCCATTCTAAATACTTAACCTTATACCTACAGATAAGAATAGTTTTCACCTCTCATCAAAGAAGCTTCAATTTGCAGCAGATGGAGGCCTGACAGAAAACCACATCTGGTCAAAATATATAGAGTAACTAGTAGTAAGATGTCCAGCCTCAGTTGATACATCTGAAACACAACACCTACACCACAGGCTCAGAGAACACTGAAGAAGAGAGAGTAGAAAGAATTAAAAGTCAGAGAACCCAGAGGTCTGCTGCAAAAATTGTGCCTCCTAGAAATGGCAGGGAAGCTATGATACCATAACAGTGTGGCTGCCTAACAATAACAACAATAACAACAGACATCTCATGAAGCCCCACTTCTAATAAAGAGCTATAGTCAGATAAGCCATGCCAAGAGTGGTAGAGATAGCTTTCCTCAGGGATGAGCCCTCTAGTTATCTTCAGCCACGATGTTGTGTATGTAGAAGCAACACAAACTGGACTCATCAGGTGGTATGTTGAGTGTGTGTATACACAACTCCAACCCAAAACATAATAATAATCATAGAAAAAAGAAGCCATGAATTTAAGAGGGGTTTTGGGGTGTATAGGTGTATGTGATACAGGAGGAGTTGGGAGGGGAAGACATGAGAGAAGTAGAAGGGAAGAAAGGGAAGGGGGAAACAATGTAATTATATTCTATCTGGGTACTTTAGATACTCCAGTGCCTAGACTAGATACCGGCATTACCAAAAGCTCCCCAGGAAATGTTACTGTGGAGCTAGAATTGAGAACTACTGCTTTAAGAGAGCATCTAAAATTATTTCACTCATCTTCATCATCCTTATTGAACATCAGGGTCTATAGTTATTCAGGCAATGGTGATGGCCAGCATCTTTTATTTGGACCACTACTGGATCTCACAAAGGCTGCATAGCCCCACCCCAGCTCCGCTCCCCACCAACATAATCCTTCTCCACATGATGCTGCAAACTTTGGCTAGTTCACATCTGGGATGCTAGATCTTGCACACAATCTCCCTCCAGGCACTGACCACAAATCATTCTTGTTTTCTAGATCTCCTCTGTCAACCCTGTTTTGTAACAAATCACTTTCCAACAATAGGAGAATAGGTTTGATGACTGCTTTTGTCAAATGTAGTTATAAGCAGCTTTTTAATTTCACATTTTAAGCTTTATGTGAGGTTCCTCAGTGGCTACCCAATGCTTTATAAACACATTTTGAATGTATATTTTTCTCTGGACTGGCAGGGAAGGCAGCTTTCTGCTGAAGCAGCATACATGTCTCTCATTCCCTTAGCCTTGGAGAATTCTTTTTAGCATTGAAGATGTGGTACACCAGTGATTTTCCCGGCTTTGCGTATAGAGATATCCACCCCTCTATCCATCAAAAAGCCTTCTGCCTAATCTCTAAGCCATTTAATTAAATATCTGTCATTTTTTTCCAGGGCTAATGGAAAATTCAGTTTCTTTGGGACAGTGTCACAAGCAATCAAACTTCTAATTTAAAAACCACAGTGGGCCAGATTCTCTCAGGGGCTCCCCTGTTCTCTGCCTCTGTGTCGGGGTCCCTGGAAAGCTGTGGTAACTTTATTGAGCTACAGGGATATTAGTTATAGAGCTCAATTTAATCAACCTAATTGTACCAAGGAATTTTGATCCTTCATGTCATTAGAAAGAGAACCTTCATTTTAACACCTGCAGTGATAGTGATTCTGCACAGAGTCCAGGAAATCGTCTCATCCAAATTAGAAGCCCCTGCCTCCAGCGTCATTGTGACAGGACTTAACTTGCATGCTAGTGACCTCCATCTCGGTTGCCATGGTAGTAGAATGGGAATGCAGGTAGTCTATCACATGACTGCAGACTCACTGATCCTTCTTGGTAGATAGGATACAGGATGGGGGAGAGTAGCCAAGACTTCATATGTAATCTTTTCTGTTGTGGTGCACGTGAGCAGATGCATTCCTAAATGTAAGTTGTCAGAACAGCAGGAAAATGAGGGCTCCTGGGCTAAGTAGGAAAGATTGTTTCGCTTTAAAGGAATCAACTACCATCAGGGAAATAGAATTTTGTGATAAATTGAGTTTAACCCTCAGGTTCGACTTGAAGGGATAAATACTGGTCGGATTTCTTCCGCTATTGCCCTTCTGCTATGACAAATTCTTGTCTGGCTCTTAAACTGTCACCATTTGGAGAAACTCTGAGCACCAGCAGGTTCCTATATTTTATACCTTTTGTCATAATAAGTTCCTGTCTATTCCCTTGATTCCATCCTCTTGGTTTTTTGAACTGTTTATTCTTTGAGAATTACATGCCTGCATACAATGTATTTTGATTATACTACCTCAACAACTTCTCAGCTTAAAAAAAAAAGTTGGAGTATGATCAATATACCAGAATCACATCCTTAAAGAAAACTGACTCTCACTCCCATAGCAGCCATCACCTCTCAATACCTCTTCAGCTATGGGTGGGAGCCTCTCTAGGGACTTATATAGTTAGGGTTACTCCATTAACCATGCTAAGATGTTGACTGGTTTGATCTTGTGCAGGTTTTCTACAGGAGACCATAGCAGTCGTGAGCATACGAGAGTGATGGTCCTGTCAAGTCCAGGGGATACTTCCTCTCCAACCTCTGACTCTCACAGCCTTTCCATTCCCTCTTGTTGTGATGTGCTCTAAGTCTTGAGTGGAGGGGCTGTGACACAGATGTGCCATTGATGGTGGAGCACACCACAGTCACTTTTGCTCTGCACTTGACCAATTGTGAGGCTCTGAATTAACTGCCAGCCACTGTACAAAGAAGCTTCACTGAAGAGCTCTGAGATCTGCACTCATCCATGACCCCTGTGCTCTTAATAGCAATCCTTCAATCTAGGGGCAGGGGAGGATGTTATCCAGGACCTGGCTATTGCTCCTCACTCTCATGGGGGTGCAGGAAGAGGGGCCCAGGGCCCAGATCCCTTATAAATCATGCTGTTTCAGGACCTTCCCTTCCAGATCTGCTGCAGAAGGTGCAAGGGAAGAGAAAAGGGAAGGGTTCCATCCTCTCAGTCACTCAATGTCAGCTGCCCTGACATTGCTAAGGGACTCCTTTGAGAAATCCCTTCTCCTAGGCAGACAGTCAGTGTGTTTTAAAAGCTTCTAACATTCAGTTTGTGGCTGATTGCCCTTGGCCTTCTGGGTAAGAGCAAGTGACATTTCAAGAAAGATAATTACAGAGAGAGTCAGTGAGCGAATAAAGAGAGGCAACATAGAAGACACCAGAGCCAATGACACTGCTCAGTTAATATGTGTATTCACTTGGAGGCTGAAGTGCTGCCCTGTCTGTCTCTGTCTGTAGGGAAGGGGTTTCTTATGTAATGAAGATACTTCTAGAAGCGTGCATTTAAGAACTGGGTTACATATAGCATGTCTCACTGGAAAGAATACAGTAGCAAACATGAATGACTGCCTTTCCAGGAGTGTTGAAGATTGTTTTTGTTATTCCTTTTCTCAAAGCTAAATAAGTTACTCGGCCACTGTTTCATGAAGAGACAAAGCACTTGCAGTAATAGTAAAGCAGGCAGCAGGAGATTCAGCTTTCTAGTGGTTTCTCTTGCCCCTACCCCAAAGTCCCATGGATCACCTCAGCAGGGGCCACACACGAAGCGAAGTCTGCAGTGGAGGGACTCTGCGATTAGAAAACTGACCATTCAAAGGTGCTGTTAGTAAACCTGCTTCATCGTTGCTTTTGGAGATACACTGTTTATTATTACCCTGGTTGAAACAAATCTAGCCTCTGCCCTAGAAGAAGGCATCATCTCTGTCTTCTAAGGATGTTAGCCACCCTCATAACCTTAACTAGATAACAGAGCTGCCATGCCTCCTGCTCAGAAGACAGACAGAAATGGAGTAACTGTGGAGAAATCCCCTGCTCAGAAGACAGACAGAAATGGAGTTAACTGTGGAGAAACCCCCTGCTCAGAAGACAGACAGAAATGGAGTAACTGTGGAAAGCTTCCTTTTGCCAATTGGTTACTCCTGTTTGTTTGTTGTATTTGGTTTTTGTTGTTGTTTTGTTTTGCAAGAATGAATATGTTTTTAGTTTTATCTTTCAGGTAAATGAGAGGAGCCCCAAGCGAGACTCCAAGGCTGGGTCTGCATCTAACTAAGGCAAGTATGGCCTCTTCTTGCTCCTGCCAGGAGCTCACTTAAGATGGAACCTATCCTTCTCTTCCAGCCAATGAAACAAGATGGGAGTCTTTGGGGAGAGGTTTCTTAGCTCATGAGATACACAGGGAAAATGTAGTCCTGTTTCTGCTCTTGATGGAGGTGGAAGTTTGTGAGTACTAAGATTGTTAAAACCATTTGACAAACATCAGGCATACTGAGGAGAGATAGAGTAACATGATTTCTCCCAGACCTTGGTGACATTACCCAACTCTTATATTATCCCCAGAGTTATATACCTCAGGATTTTTTCTTCTATTTTCAAAATTAGTAAATCTATTTAAAGTAACATTTTATAGATTAACAGTATTATGTGCATGTGGGTACAGGTGCCTGAAGAGTGTTAAGGTGACAAATCCTCCGTTGTTGGAGTTACAGGTGTTTGTGAGCTGATATATTTAATTTTTAAAAGTATCTTTGCATCCAGAACACAGCTGCAACCGCTGTGATCCAGAAAACCCACGTCGGTCAAATTCCAACGTTCTGTAACCATCTATAAGAGATTCTAAGAAATAAATGAAACAGGTGGTTTTCACCATAGTTTTAGTTACTGAATCATCACATTGGAAAAAAGAGAAGCACTGAGAGAAATGCCAAGTGGCATACTGGCAAGGGAATAGCATAAATGGCAGGAAGCACTTCAGCACATCTTACAACAGTGAGCAAAACAAGCCCTGGGTAGTAGCTCTTGCTGTAGCCGCCTCCCTCCATGGAAGTCTAATTCCAGCAGGTGGCGCTGTTGTGTACGCATTCTAACGCCACAAGCAAATGACTGCAAGCTAACAGTGCTGAGATAGGCAGATCTACTTTCCACAGGGCAGCCCCTTGGGATGAGTTCTGCTGGTATATGAGGCAACATTTAGACAACAGATGTGACGAATTAGTTGGGGACAGCAGAGAAAAGACTGGGAAAGGTGCACATAGCACGAAGAACTGTCCAGCTACCACTGTGATCTCTTTTGTCAGTTCTAAGATGAACTCCAAATAGTGCCCCTGTAACTGAACTTCACTTGATTCATACAAAGACACTGATCATTGGCGCATTAGGCAATTTAGCCTCATGAGAAATGCGAGAAAACCACAGGAAAGGATGGGTGTGTGTATGTGTGAAAATCAGATCACCGTGAGCTTCAGAGAGAAGAAGAGAAGAGGCTAACGGTTCCTACCTGAAGCCAGCTGCTCCACCTATGTGAGCAATCCTTCCTGGTTACGCGTGCCACCCTAGCCGTTATCCTCTCTCCCTACTGCAGCATCCACAGGAGGATGCTCACAACTCTCTGTTCTTTACAGCCTCGTCACCACAAAGTCCCCACCCCTGTCCTTATTTACCTGCCTTTTTCTTGCAAAATGCCTGGAAAGAATTTCTCTTAGCATATCTGCTCTCGGTCTTTGGAAATCTCATCATTCAAGGCTTCCTCCCGAAGCAGTTGAGGCTGCTCTAACTTTAGGTACTATTGCTTGCTCTTTCCATTTTAGATGTAGAGCTTTTCTTTACGTCTTGACCCACAAGTCACCATATTTAAAAGTCCATCTTTAAACATTCTATGCTAAATAGCAAACACCTCTGAACTCCCCTTCCCTCTTTAACTTGATTTTAAAGATGAAAATGTAACGATCTGACAGCACAGGCACGTGTCCATCCTTGACTTCCTCATGGCAGAGGATTTCTAACTGTGGTCTTTTTTCTCTCCTCAGAACAATGTTTGCCGTAGAGCACACACTTAGTGTTTTGTGAAGGAAGGAAGGAATGAACAGGAGGCAGCTATAGTGATGGTACCCCAAAGAGGGAAAACTAGGCGTTTTCAACATCACCAAACACTTGGAATTATACCTGGCATTCCACAAGCATCTTCCCTAAGAGCACAAAGTAATTCCCTCATCCTAAAACACAACAGAGTGGCTACATCTGTTTGAAGCAACTGTCCCTTAGTGTTGTTCCCAGCAATGTGCAGAAATGGGTAAATACCCATGTCTGTATTTTGTTAAACCAACTGATTCTGAGGTATATAGTCTTGGAATCCCGCTTTAGGAAACACTGGGGTCTCATATTTTCTTCTGGCTAATCTGCTAGTATGCAGGAACCTTGAGAGTGACTAGAAAGATTTAAACAACTGTGTAGCAAAGAGTTTACTTTTACCCTTCATAGTATAGACTACAAAGATGGTTATCAGAGCTGAGAAGGGGGAGCATTCAGGGAATAAATGGAGGGTAAAGAAAAAAAATTCTTAGGAGAAAGGTCTTTTAATGTTCTACAGCATAGAAAGAAACTATTATCAACAATTAATTTAATATTACAGAACAGATAAAAGAAAGGACATTGGATGTTGTCTCTATCCCCCATATGGACTCATGTATAAAGTGATAGAGATGTGAATTGCTTCTATCTAGCCATTATTCATTACATAAATGCGTTGAAATGGCACATTCTGTGCCCTATGTAGGCATTATTGGTATGTATTAAAAACGTAGTTTTAAAAATCTAGTAAATTTTTGTATCTAATCTTTCTCTAAAAGAAGTCTGGGCTTTGCCCTTGGATTAAGGAAGATGATATCTAGACCCTCCCTTGGAATGTCCTGCCTGATAAGAGTTTGTTTGCTCGAGATCCTTGGGTTATAGCAGATATGTCAACACTGTGACTTACTATGGAAACCAATTACTCTAAATAGTATCTAACTTTTTCAGATATGTCAGCAGTTCTATGTGTTAGCATTGCATTAAGGACCAGGATGTTATTGGTGCCCTTCAAAGAAAGTAGTTTCCTCCTAAAAGAATGGAATCTACCTCTGGATGGTAGTGTGTTGTTGTATTGTCTCCTCCCTTAAGAGTTGTTGTTTTTTTTTTTTTGGATTGGTCATTCACCTGGCCAAGGGACCACTCATCAGGAAGGCTGATTCACCATAAGCCATGTCAAAGAGTAGGCACGAATGATTCTTCTGTTAATGAGGTTTATCTTCTTAAAATTCTCACCTCTGGTTGTTATCACTTAAAGAGCCAAAGCCATCATCCTTGTATAAGAGAGCTAAGGAAGACTGAACTCTGAGGCTCAGGGAAGTTCCTTAGGTTTTCAATACCCTATATATCTTGTCACACATAAATCTATAGGAAAGAAATACATTCCTCATTCCAAAGAGAGAGGGTGACTTGAAGTTCAGTCTCTGGGACTGTTCCCTGGACTCTGTTCATTGTGCTCCTTCCCTTGTCTGAATCTCATCTTCATCTTTTCCTACTAACAGCAGCCATGAGCACAGAGGCCGTTTCTAAGTTCCATGAGTATTCTGGAGCATTACTGAATCTGGGGTAGTTGTGTGAATCCACACTTGCAATCGATGTGAGAAGTGTGTGTACTTTATGGAAATGATTGTCTTTATAGTTTGTCAGTTAGTTCTAAGTGTGTAACTCCCAACTTCTCAGCACTTCAATTCAGAAACACACAATAGATGGACCCAGCAACGTTAAAAACTAAAGACTTCAGAGAATGTGCTTCAACCTCCCATCTCAGTCTGGTTGTCTAGATAAGGACATCAAGGTTGTAAGCCATTACAATGTAGTAATAACGAACTATTGAGATTTTGTTTTCCTAACTCCATTGCATTGGTTTTTGTCCCAACATTTTTTCTTTTAGTTTTGTCAGTTTGTGAATGTAGAGAGGTTTAAAGCCATCTATACATATTCACACCAGAAAAAGAGGTGTTAAACACATATGAAATTGAACAAGAGCCAGAAAAATTTATTTGAAGATTTTTTTTTGAGGGGGGGGAAATTCTTCAAGGAAATAGTCCAAGCTTATGAATCAATGTTATAAAGTTGCTTTCAAATCTTCCATATCCTGATAACCTCTTGAGTATGAGAAATATTTCTCTTCATATACCGTAGCCTTTAAGCTTCTTATTATAGCAGAAAACCTAACTTCACAAACAAAGGCACCTGGAGAGGAAAGGGAGTGTGAATGAGATGCCATTGGACAGGCAGAGGCAGAGTGCTGCCTTTAAAATGCAAAGCCTTTCTAGTTTTAGTTTCCTCTATGAATTTAGCCACCTCTGAGAATAACTTTTTGAATATTAATGGACCTATGTGATTTAAAGATAAAAAATCAATGGAAAATGATACATGACTTGAAACACTAGCACATAGCTGATGTAAGACAGGCGGTGAGTTTCTGATAGCCCCTGGATGGAGTGAGGCAGAGGCATCAGCACTGGTCAGAGAGGGTCCAGATGTGGAAGAATAGATGGAAAGCCCAGATGGTGACTCCAAGGTTACAGAGCTTGTGATAGAGGTAGATGCAGGTTCTATAGAAAAACTGTAAACAAGATGCCTAAAGACTCCCCAGGTACATAAAAGTGAATTGAGAGGGTGGACATCGGGGAAGTGGTCCTCTTGGACCGTCAGCTTTCTTTCCAAACAGAAATACTTCCTGAGAGATACTTGTGTCAGTAAAACAATGGGTAATTTGTGAAGTTTGTTTAAGATTATGTCAGAGATAGCAAGCTAATTAAATGGCTTGGGAGGGTTCAAGTCAAAGGGATCATTGAATTTGAGGTCCAAAAAAGGTAACTCAACCAGGAGTTGAAAGGGCTTCAATTGGGGGAGAAATTATCAGAGTGAAGAAGAGACAACACAGAGTTTATGAATAGACAACGTTTTAGTCAATTAATTGACCATAACTTTTAAGTAACTGATGTGTGGATGGTTGTTCTCATGTAGATAATGACAATGAGCAGAAGACAAGGACAGGAGCCCAGGATGAGAGGATTCATAGGCTTTGGGAGGGGATAGCTGCTGGTGAGGGCTGTGGATATGTCTACAAGAAGGGTGGTGAGTGAGCTGCCTGTTTCCTCGTTGCTATGAACTGCATTTTCATCCTAGAGGTCATCTTTGTTTTGTAAAGCTCTTCCCCCACCCTCTGCTTCCAGAAAATTCTTTAAATACTCATCTGGTAAAACTTGAGCAAGATTTCTTCTCTAAGAAGAATTCTAAAAGTGTTAAATGAAGACTTACATTCTGCATGCTACAGGCTCACAATGTAAAAATCAGACTTGTGTCTTGTTTTCCACTGGAGCACCAGATGGACTAGCACCACAGAGCACAGCCGTGCTGGATGGAGGGGCAAAGTAAAACCATGGTAGCAGGCCAACACAGACTCTAAATGTAAATGCTGAGACATATAGTGGGTGATAACACCAGCTGAAATGCCCACGTGGATGGAGGGAATGAAGAGCTAAAGGCAATTAATGACTACCAAGACAGGGGGAATCAGTCTTCACCATGGATGAGCGACCAATTGGTTCTCCAATTCTAAGTGGTCAGTCCTAAAAATGTAAATCCCTGTCTGTCTGTCTGTCTGTCTGTCTGTCTGTCTATCTATCTTCATCATGTATCCATCTTTGCTAATGGAAACAATGCTAAATGGAAGCTCTATCTTTATTATGGTATTTAGAATATCAGTTAAAGAAAAACAGGACAATAGAGAGGAATGCATGAAAGTAGAAGGTAGGCTTGAGGGTAGAGGAAGGGGAGCAGTGTTGTAGAAATAGAAAATGATAACAGGGATTTAAGATTATAAAAGTATAATATATATGTGTAAAGTATCACAATGAAACCTATTAGTTTGTAAAACTAACTAAGGCTAATAAAATGGAAAATGTTCCTTCTGCTTGTGAATCGCTACAAGAGAGACATACCTTGACTGAATTACTTTGTTAGTTTTTTTTACTGATTTAGTGAACTAGAGGGACATGAATTCTTTCTAGAATAGTTACTTTTAGAAAGAGGTTTCAGGTCTGTTTAGGCTGGTTATAAACTTCTGCCTCAAGATGGCTTCACATACTTTCACCAAGTACACTAATGGGGGAAGCGTTGGGGAAAGGCTCATCCATTAGCAGCACTGTTCTACTGGGTAGTCTTCCATTGTCCCTTCCAGTTTCAGTCTCCTGTTCCATCATTCCCCCTTCCCTGCTGCTTGTTGCTGTGACATAGAACAAGAGAACACTCTCTCCTAAACTCTAAGGTGGAAAACTGATGAAGGAAGACATTCAATGCTGTCTTCTTGCCTCCACATGCCTGTGAACACACACATTGGTAGTGTGGTACATACCAAGATTTGTAGTCTAACGTTGTATAGTATGATGGAGAATTAGGATTAAAAAGAAAGATATCAAAATCTGTAAAATTCTTTAAAGATTTAAGGTCATATTTTCTTCTAGAAGTTCTCAGGTTTCATGTAGAAGTCTTTGATCTATTCTGAGTTGATGTGTATGCAGAATGAGTGATATGAGTCTAATTTTATTCTTCTACATGTGGGAAGCTAACTTTCCCAAGTACCGTTTGTTGAAGATGTCATTTTTCCTCCAGTGTGTACTTTTGACTTCTTTTTAAAATATCAGATGGCTGTAATTTGACATACTCACATTTTCATCCTCTATTTTTTCCATTGATCTACATATCTGTTTTGTGCTAGAATCATGCTATTTTTTTTATTACTATAGCTTTGTAATTTAGCTTTAAGCCTAGTACATGGATTCCTCCAGCATGTTCTTTTTGCTTAGAATTGTTTTGGCTATTTGGGGTCTTTTGCACTTCCATGAGCAATCTAGGAAGAATTACTTCACTTTTTAAAATGTCTTTCTCAATGTCTTCCTTTAGAGGTTTAAATTTTTCATTATAGAGGTCTTTCACATCTTTGGTTAGGTTTATTTCTAGTTTTTTTTTTTTGAGGCTACTGTGAATTTGAGTGTTTTCCTGATCCCCTCAGATGTTTGTTATTGGTATACAGAAAGAATAATGTGAAGTTGATTTTTGTGGCCTGCTACTTCACTGGCTGGAAGTGTTGATCATTTCTAGAAGTTTTCTGATAGACATTTTAAATCTCTTATGTATACTATTAAATTATCTGCAAATAGGGATAACTTGACTTCACCTTTCTCTATTTGTATGCCTGTAATTTTCCTCTGCCTTACTGCTCTAGCTAGGGCTTCAAGCGCCATATTGAAAAGGAGTGAGGAGAATGTACATCCCTGTCCCATTCCTGATTTTAAGAGGGCTACCTTGAATTTTTCTTCATTCACGATGATGTTGCCTTCTCCAACATTGATTACCCAAGGAATACTCCAGTGCCAGCTAGGCATGGGAAACCTGCCTTTAAGTTATTGGTTTGGAGAGTACAAGAGATTCCCCAAACAATATAGGTTATTGTCAATACATTTGTTTGCCTTCAGGAATTTGAAGGTCAGACTCTATGATTGACGAGTCCACACAGTTTGGACAGATGATTTGGAGGAATTGAGCTGGAACTGACCTGGAAGTCTCCATGAAGACTTGTTCTGATATTACCAAAAGGTGCTATGGAAACTGCCAAGGGATAAAAGCAATCAACAATCCAATCTCAGTACTCTGATCTGGCTTTAAAACCTATGAACCCCAACAGTGAGCACCATAACAAGATAATCTCCAGTGCTGCAATAGTGCACTGCAAATAGTGCAAATAGCACTTTTATCTTTGGGGCAACCAATAGCAGCCTAATTAAGGACCAATTCTTAATAAGAAGGGACTCATGCCTGGTACTATAAAGTTAGCAATAGCCCATGACTGAAAAGTCATAGAACCTAGAGGAAAACATACTACTGCCATTTTTTCTAAGCCAATATAATTTCTAACTGTATCTAAATACTTATCTTTAACCTCACGGATAAGGTAGTTCTCAGATTTTATTAAAGAACCTTGTTTAGAAGCAGGTAAAATTATTCTAGTGATCCTCAGCTGGTCAAAGTGCTCATCCCCAACTGATGTATCTACAGTCCTTACAGCTAAGGTATGAGAAACATCTTGGGAAGAAGAGAGTAAATATCACAAGAGGCAGAGAACCAGGATGCCTGTTGTGAGATAGTGTCTTTAATGACAGGGTAGTTGTAGTCATTAAATCTCAACAATATAGTTGCCTAAACAAGACCTGCATAATCACAACATACCAGTTGACACATGGTTGTGGATGGGGGAAATTTCATAAGGTTTCCTCCCTAGATTATTAGCAGAGAGAAGGAAGATTGGTTTTCTCCAGAGATGTATAGATTTTGAAAGCCTAAGTAGTGACCCCTAAACACATGTGAGTATAAGTAACACTAATGGACAAAGGAGTTGTATGATGAGTACCGGAGTGTATATGATATAATAATAATTAAAGAAAAAGAAATTATGAAATTGAATAGGAGATGGAGGACACAGGTGTACTTGAACAGGGAAGAATGTGGGTTAGAAATGATGTAAATTCTGACTGCTGCTCAGAATGACATTTAAAAATAAATTTAAAAAGATTTAAGTCCAGGAACATGGATTTGCAGGTAAAGGGAATACTTAGCGGTTGAGATGCTGTTCAACAATCATTTTAAACCTATACTTCTATTTGTTGATGTGGTAATATATTTATTTCCATGCAGGAGGCCAGTGAATAACAGGATATATTCCAGAAGA